>NC_056737.1:1176281162-1176471162 GCF_019279795.1 Protopterus annectens | reverse complement strand
GAGTTGATGTTATTGCCTGGAGGAAGATATGTGCATAAAATGTAGATGGATTTACAAGTATTTAGCTGTAGCTTAGTGATAATAATTTCAGAGTTGGTATTGGATGGTGGGTGAGCATCTAGTAGTGAAAGTTGGAGCCCTGCTTTGTATATTATAGCCACACCCTCACCCTTCTTGTTAAGGCGATCCACTCTTAAAATGTTATATCCAGGAGGGGTGATTTCATAGTCTTGGGTTGTTGGTTTTAATCATGTTTCGGTTAAGCAAAGGATGTCAAAGTCATGTACATCCAGTAGGGCATGAAGGTGTGTAACTTTATTGTTTACACTTCATATATTTAAGTGAGCTAAGAAGAGGGAGTTATGAGGCCTTGTAGGGGTATGAGGGGGAGAGGAAAAAGGTCTACTAGGGGAAGCAGGACTAATGTTGGTAGGGCCTGGATTAGGATGTATATCACCATCTTGTAGGAGGTGTAGGTGTAGTCTATTTGTGTGGATTAGAGAAAGGTTCAGTATGTTATGTCCTCTCTTAATAAGGTGGTATTTGTAGTTAATATGGGCGACTCTATGATACTTTGGGAAGAAATAGTTGGTAGTGGATGTTATGTTTATGTGTTTAAGGCTAGTTGGTAAAGCAGGAGGGGATGTTTGTTTTTTTGGCTGGTGGAAGTAAAGTAACTGAGATGTTCATAGGCAGTTAGGGTGTAAGGAATGCAAAGGAAAGGAAGTATTGAAAATAGAAGTAGTGTTTTGAGGTAAGGTGATAAGGATGGAATAGGCATAGTGCTTCTAGAGTAGAGGGTTCATAGGTTCATAGGTTCATAGGTTAGTACTAGGCGAACTGCCCTTGTGAGCCATTTTAAGCCTAGCCAATTATCCCCCGTGAGATTTAAACCCTGTACCTTGTGTTTGTAAGGCAAACACCCTAACCATTAGGCCACCCTCCCAACCCAAACCCAGGGTGGAGAGTGAAAAGGTGAAGTTTATGTTAAGATAAGAGGAGTGTCTTAGAAGATGGAAAGGTATAATGAGATTGTTGGATGGGATTGGTTAATGGTGCAAGTGGGTGTGGTTAGAGAGGTATAAGGTCAGATGCAGTGGGGGTGGGTGGGAATTGAGGGTAGGGGAGCAGAGTGAGCCCGCAGGGTGAACGGAGCGGGTAGAGCTAAGTAAAGGAAGAAGATCTGAGGAAAACAATCAGTGGAATGCTGACTACTAGAGGTAAGTTAGGAGGAGGTAGCTGACGGAGGTAATAGAGGTAATGATTGTTTGAGTAGGTTGGGTAGATAAGAGAATTATGGTAAATATAAAAGGGAAAAGTGGGACAGAATGAAACGAGTAAGGTAAAACTAATTACCTAAGAGATTCTATTCAGAAGCTAAAGGCTAGGTGTACTGGGAAAAGGGTGCCCTCTAGTGGGTACACACTGAACTGCTGCAGTAGCTCGAGGGGGGAAAGTAGGTTTAGGAGTAAGGGTGGGAAGAGTGAAGTCAAGTGCAGGAGCAACAAGAGGGAAGGAATGAAGATAGAGGAGTAAAGAGTTGTAATGCTGCTGGCTATCCTGGCAGGAAAGGGACAGTTACTCCCTACTTAGTATGGAAAAATATATTTTACAAACAGCAACAAACATACTTTCTGGCTTCCTTGAAGGGATGAGTTCTGGGAGTAGATATCCTCTTTTCCTTGATTTTAGGAAGAGAAAGTAGGAATTATTTAATGCAGGGACCCAGAGTCTTCAGGTAGGGCAGGTTATCAACTCTAAAGCAGGACAGGCAGCTAGGCATGTTTCTGGCTTCCTTGAAGGGATGAGTTCTGGGAGAAGATAACATCTTTTCCTTGATTTTAGGAAGAGAAAGTAGGAATTATTTAATGCAGGGACCCAGGGTCATCAGGTAGGGCAGGTTATCAACTCTAAAGCAGGACAGGCAGCTAGGCAAGTTTCTGGCTTCCTTAAAGGGATGAGTTCTGGAAGAAGATAGCCTCTTTTCCTTGATTTTTAGGAAGAGAAAGTAGGAATTATTTAATGCAGGGACCCATGGTCTTCAGTTAGGCAGGTTATCAACTCTAAAGCAGGACAGGCAGCTAGGCAGGAATAGGTAGGTAGCTAGATCCCAGGATGCACAGCAGCCAAGAATTAGTCAAGGAATTAAAGATCTAATGACGTCCTGTATCCAAATAGGACATTTAGGTCCAGGCATTTAAAAGCTACCTCTGTCCATAAGGGACATGGATGCCAGACCCCTTGCAAATTTCATATTCCCTCAGCACTGGTCCAGATTGTGCTTAAATTGGGTAATAGACAAACTCAGCTTCGTATGGATGAGAATCCTTTTTCACAGGATGGCCAGTTGGCCAGTCTCTGGGAGAAATATTGGTCTCTCCAGTGTGTTTTGTTTAAGTCACAGACAAAATACAGGTCCCTAAACCTTGTATTTCTGGTACTGTTTGACATACAAATATGCAGGAGATTCATAAGTGTGGGTTTGAGGATGCCTTGTAAGCCAGGCATAGATCACCCCTCCACAATTTGTAGGAGACAGAGCAGAGGGAAAGGGCTTTAAGGTGATCTGCATAAGGCAGGTTTGTTACACCCTGTATTGTTTTTGTAAGGACCCTCTGAGGTTGCTCAATCTATAGGAGACTGAGCAGAGGGAAAGGGCTTTAAGGTGCTCTGCATAAGGCAGGTTTGTTATGCCCTGTATTGTTTTTGTAAGGACCCTCTGAGGTTGCTCAATTTGTAGGAGACTGAGCAGAGGGAAAGGGCTTTATGGTGCTCTGCATAAGGCAGGTTTGTTACACCCTGTATTGTTTTTGTAAGGACCCTCTGAGGTTGCTCAATCTGTAGGAGACTGAGCAGAGGGAAAGGGGTTTACGGTGCTCTGCATAAGGCAGGTTTGTTACGCCCTGTATTGTTTTTGTAAGAAACCTCTGAGGTTGCTCAATCTGTAGGGGACTGAGCAGAGGGAAAGGGCTTTAAGGTGCTCTGCATAAGGCAGGTTTGTTATGCCCTGTATTGTTTTTGTAAGGACCCTCTGAGGTTGCTCAATCTGTAGGAGACTGAGCAGACGGAAAGGGCTTTAAGGTGCTGTGCATAAGCAGGTTTGTTATGCCCTGTATTGTTTTTGTAAGAAACCTTTGAGGTTGCTCGATCTGTAGGAGACTGAGCAGAGGGAAAGGGCTTTAAGGTGCTCTGCATAAGGCAGGTTTGTTACACCCTGTATTGTTTTTGTAAAGACCCTCTGAGGTTGCTCAATCTGTAGGAGACTGAGCAGAGGGAAAGGGCTTTATGGTGCTCTGCATAGGGCAGGTTTGTTACGCCCTGTATTGTTTTTGTAAGGACCCTCTGAGGTTGCTCAATCTGTAGGAGACTGAGCAGAGGGAAAGGGCTTTATGGTGCTCTGCATAGGGCAGGTTTGTTACGCCCTGTATTGTTTTTGTAAGAAACCTCTGAGGTTGCTCAATCTGTAGGAGACTGAGCAGAGGGAAAGGGCTTTAAGGTGCTCTGCATAAGGCAGGTTTGTTACGCCCTGTATTGTTTTTGTAAGGACCCTCTGAGGTTGCTCAATCTGTAGGAGACTGAGTAGAGGGAAAGGGCTTTATGGTGCTCTGCATAAGGCAGGTCTGTTACGCCCTGTATTCTTTTTGTAAGGACTCTCTCAGGTTGCTCTAGTTGCTGCATACACCTGGTCAGGTACTGTACATATTGAAGGGAACTTAGTACTCTAAGATTGGTCTGATAAAGGCAGTGTACATTAGTATAATGACCTCTTTGGACCTAAATGCCATGTCTTGACATCTAGGTTGTGCAACATAAAAGGATTTCCTCACCACTGTGACCAAGTGGTGGTCGAACGTAATGCTACTGTCTATGTGAGTACCCAGTTCCCTGACCATGGATCAACTCTTAGGGGCATATTATAAATATGGTAATTAGCTGGGATGACTGACTTCCCAAAGGGTAAAATTATGCATTTCTTAGCATTGGGTTTGAGACCATGGCTTTGGCACCATTTGTTAGTCAGAGATAGGCCTTCTTAAAGAATGCTAGTGTCTACAGGGGAGTAGATGATAACCCCCAATTTGCAATCATCTGCAAACTTAGTCATCCATAAACCTTCAGCATTTGCTTCCATTTCAGAGAAATAGATGCCAAAAAGGACCAGGCCCAGTACCAAGCCCTGGGGGATTCCACTAGTTACTGGCCTCTTAGTGGAGATGGACTCACCTATTTTTGACCTCATAGGTCCTGTCAGTGAGCAGGCTGGCTATCCAGTGGGGTGATAAAAGGGTTTATACTTAGATCAGTGAGCTTGTCTATAATGCATGAGTGGGATTACTCAGGTGAAGAAGGAATGCAACAGAATCAAAAGAAGCTTCTTTCCTACTAGTAATCCCATCAGAAGAAAAGGAAGCCAACAGTAATGTCTGCCCTTGCCCATAGTGTCCACACTGTCCACCTGTCCATAGTGTCCATACTGCCCATACAGCACATACTGCCCATAGAGCATATTCTGTCCACACTGCCCATACTGCCCATACCGCCCATAGTGTCCATACTGTCCATACTGCACATACTGTCCATACTGCCCACACTGTCCATAGTTTCCATACTGCCCATACTGCGCATACTGTCCATGCTACCCACACTGTCCATACTGCCCACACTGTCCATAATTTCCATACTGTCCATACTGCGCATACTGTCCATGCTACCCATACTGTTCATACTGCCCATAGTGTCCATGCTGCCCATACTGCCCACAGTGTCCATTCTTCCCATAATGTCCATACTGCCCATAGTGTCCATACTGTCCATACTGCCCATAGTGTTCATACTGCCCATACCATTATACTGCCCTTACTGCCCATACTGTCCATAGTTTCCATACTGCCCATACTGCGCATATTGTCCATACTACCCACACTGTCCATACTGCCCATAGTGTCCATACTGTCCATACTGCCTATACTGTCTATATTACCCACAGTGTCCATACGGCCTATACTGTCCATACCTCCCATAGTGTCTATACTGCCCATAACATTATACTGCTCTTACTGCCCATACTGGCCATAGTGTCCATACTGCCCATAGTGTCTATACTGCCCATACTGTCTATACTATCCACAGTGTCCATGCTGTCCATACTGCCCATACTGTCCGTACTGCCCATAGTGTCTATACTGCCCATAGTGTCCATACTACCCATAATATCCATACTGCCACACACATTTACACACTAACATTGGCACTCACCTGCAGAGCACATACATCACCATTCAATAACTGCAGTTTTGCCCACTACATTTGGCAAATCGACATTTGACAAATTCATATGACCCAGAATGGGTACCTATCATTTCATCGAAGCTCCAATTTGTTGAATGTCTATTCGTCGAATTTAAAGCATCAAATACCATTTCAGCAAAGGATTACATCATCAAAATCTTTTCCCAGAGTAGTTGGCTGTTATAACAAATTTACCAATTTCGCCAACATAGTGCCATCTCAGAGTTGCAATATATAATAGGAGGGTGTGGGGGGTGAAGCCCCCCAGCTTGGTGAGTTTAAAATAATGTAACTTGTGCTACAATCACTCTGATTGCTGAGTAGTTTTTTCCTGAAAAATGTTTTTTTATGATATAATTCTTCTCTGAAATGGTATTCAGTGCTTTAGGTTTCATGAATAGGCGTTCGACGCATTGGAGTCTTGATGAAATGTTATAGCCCCTCCCCAGAACACATTTGATAAACCACACGTTCAACTAAATTACGTTGTTCTATACAGATTGCAAAACGGTATGGTTGGTGAAAAGGTCAAAGCGTCTGTATAATAAGTAATACGTACTCTATAGTAAATGCCTCTTTTTAACATAGGTTCATAGGTAGGTACTAGGCTATCAGCCCAAGGGCCTTTGTAAGCCTAGCCAGCAAGGTTCCATGGCTTACCCCACCCAAGAAAGTTATGTTCCTGTGCCACTGTCGAGCAGAGACACAGAAGTGATCCCTGGGGTGTATTTCCTATTTCCCATCCTCTCATCAAGATTTTTCTTGAAGAGTGCTAATGAAGAACTTTGCTTGACATAGATGGGTAGCTTGTTCCAGAGTATAGGAAGTCTCTGGGACAGGAATCTATCCCTCCAGCATGTCCTGTTTATTGTGGTGACAAGGTTTAGGTCCCTAGAGTGTGTAGCTCGGAGGGATTGGGATTTCTTTAGGTGTAGCATGTCCAACAGTTCTGGGTTTGACATAGCTTTATATGTTAGGCAGAGATCACCTTGGAGTAGGCGATATGCTACAGAGTAAAGCTGGAGTTTTTTGAGGTGGTCAGTGTAGGGCATTTGTTTGAGGCCAGTAATCCTCTTTGTGAGGTACATCTGTGACCTTTCCAGCTGCTGCAGATGTCTTGTGAGGTACATTCCAAAAGGGGCGTTGTACTCTATAATGGGTCTAATCAGTGTCGAATAGATGGGAACAATAACCTCTTTTTTCCTGGATGAGAACCCTTTTATGATGAGGTGTGCCACGTAGAAGGACTTCCTGACTACTGTGGCGATGTGACTATCAAAGGAGAGACTACTGTCCACCTGGGTCCCAAGGTCTCTTATCACGCATTCAGTGTTAAGTAGATTGCTGCCTATGTGGTAGTTCATGGGTACAGAGGTTTTACCAAAGGGGATGACACTGCAATTTTTGGCATTGAGCTTGAGGCCATGGCTCTGACACCAGGTAACTGTCTCAGTGAGGCCCTTCTGTAGGATGTCCACATCATTTGGGGACTTGACTATGGCTCCTAGTTTGCAGTCTTCTGCAAACTTCATTAGCCAGAGGCCTTCTGTGTTAGCCTGTACTTCAGAGAAGTAGATACCAAACAGGAGAGGTCCCAGGACGGAACACTGTGGTACTCCACTTGTCACTGCTTAGTTTTTACCTGGTATAGCACACTGGGTACTCATCTTGAATATTGTGGGACAACACTGCTTCTAAACCTACCTCTGATGTGTCTGTGTACAGGGTAAACTCCTTAATAACATCAGGAAGTACCAGTCCTGGTTCAGAATATATATATATATATATTTTAAAGGAAAACTGAACTCTCACTTACCATTTAACTCAAACCTTAGGTATTCTTTTCTTCCTACAACGTGGGTAAGTATTGTTTAGGCAACATACAGCTGATGTACTTTATAGAAACTTATTTCTTTGCTTTGGATTTAAAGGAAGGAAAACTGACCCACTTTTTTAAGATTTACTTCTCACATTCTTTGGCAGAGAAATTTGTCTCCTCCTGCATGATATACCATGGGGATGGGGTCATCTGTAGTTTTCCCACATAGGCAATTAGTCCTGCTGATGTCAGCAGGTCAACAGATGATATAAAAAGGGCAGTGTCGTGAAACTGTTTTCCAGCACCTTTATTGCTGAGAGGAAGACAAACAGTTATCAGTGCACCAAGCTGATAGGGCTACCACCTGTCCCTCTTTCTGCAAAGCAGTCCTGATTTGGGCAGTTCTATCCTGTGAGAGTTAGGGAACATGAAAAATGACAAATGCCTTCATACTTTACAAGAAAAAATATTTTCTGACTTTTCTCTAAATGTCACAGAAAGTCATGACACTACTTTTAACTCATGTTAGTATCATATAAAGTGGTATAAACAACCAGCATTGCAAACCATGGAGTCTTTATTTTGGCAAAAAGATGAAAATAATTATTTTTTTAATTTGTTGATAGCATGGTTTGCCCTGCACAATCTCAAGTTTCAGTGGATCTCTGGAAAAATAGTAATCTAATAGCTGACCACATTTTTATATACTGATCTACTCGTAACATTTTATACACTGATCTGCTTGCAATATTTGTACACTGATTTTCTTGTAACATTTTGCATATTGATCTACTTGTAACATTTTGTATGCTGATCTATTTATATTTGTATACTGATCTTGTAACATTGTATACCAATGTACCTGTACTTCTGTAACTGTAACAGTTTGTAGAAAGTAATGTGTCTTACATACAGAATAGTTGATTTGTTGTGTTCAATGATTACAGTTTTGAGTAAGTGTCATGTACTGCAACATAAATCAAGGGGAGGCAATAGAACAGAGGTAGAAAAGCAATGTATGAAGGCACCTGTCCCTCAGTTAAAAATGTCTCATAGCACATATTCAAGAAAAATAGTTGAACCTTTTTTGTTTTACTGTACCAGTAAAAAAGGAAACAAAAACAGCAGGCACAGATAAACAGGAAGTACATTTCCTCAGCACTCAGGGTAAAAGACACTATTCTTCCTTCTTCTGCAGATACTGTTGAGTAGCCAAAGCAGTTATTTGAAATATTGTTTAACACCTCTTAGATTACAATGATATATTGTATACCTAACAGAGAGTACGTGTGTGTGTGTGTGTGTGTGTGTGTGTGTGTGTGTGTGTGTGTGTGTGTGTGTGTGTGTGTGTGTGTGTGTGTGTGTGTGCGTGCGCATGGGGGGGGGCTCTGTCAGTGCTGATATGAATACAGAATGACAGTCCTTACAAAAGCCTGTAATTTAGCAACTTTCTTAGGCTGGAGATGTAGAACTGCTCTGAACAGCTTAAAACAATCTCTCAGACAAACGTATGGGATGGATATTTAGGGAAAAAAGGAAGCACTCTTGCTATATCAATTACATAAAATGCCTAAAATTCACACCACTGTCACTATAGCTCAGTGGAATTTCTTATGTTTAGCATGACTCATATAAAGGGGACTTGAAATGGATTCTGGAAAGGGAAAATATATCACTTAAACAAGCTCCTCTTAATATGGCAGTCTCCATATTGGCCATTTTGTGGAAAACATATTAAAATTTATAAGAAGCACCTATAAGAATTTTGATTAACTAAAACAGTGAAAAAGCAAAGAGAAAATGAAATAAATATGCCTGATGAATCTGGGCATCCTGAGGCAATGTCACAACTGCCTCATGTACACAGACAACCCTCTCCTCCTACCACATGAGGCCAAAATCTGTGAGAGATGCACTTACATAGCCAAACTTGAGGCAAAGCTCTCTCTAGCCATGACCAGATTTGACAGGAGGAGAAGGTACCAACCTGCAACACCCCACTCACTGCACATAGACCCACCAAACACGCAACTGCAAACCCCACACATAGATACACAAAGAAATATTTGGAGGCTCTAAATAAAAATCTGCAGAAACAGCAGAGACCTCCAAAGCAGACACGCAAGCAACCTACACCCACCAACACACTGAAATCAACACATAACCTCTAAAACCAGTGTGCCAGCCAACCACAGCCCTTAAGGCAAAACACCATACCTAACACCCTTGTAATAGGTGACTCCATAGTCAGGCACACAGATGTCCCTCCCAACAGGCTGAACAAAGAGAAGGTCACCGTCAGCTGCTTGTCTGGTGCCAGAATCTGCCACATTACCCACGCACTCAGGTCGCTCCATGACAAGTACAAATATGACTCTGTCATTGTCCATGTTGGTGTGAATGACCTGAGGCACACCTCCCTGGACTACATGAAAAGGGACATAAAAGAGCTTGCTGATCATGTAACCAAGGCAGATACAACCCTAGCCCTGAGTGGCATCTTACCCTTACCAAGAATGATACCTCAGTACAAGGAAAACATGATAAATTTCAACAATTGGCTAAGTTTCTTGTGTCATTCAAAGGGGATCCAGTATCTGTCTGTCTGGGATGACATGCTTGACAAGTCTCGATGCTTCACCAGAGATGGCTTGCACATGTTGCCCCTGGGATTCAGGATACTGTGAAAGGCTCTTGCCACCCCCATAGTGCCTTTTTTAGACAAGGCTCAAAGAACAAATCCACTGCCGTAACAAGTACCAGCGACAAAAAACTGAGGGTCATGCTGCTCAACGCTAGGAGTTTAAACCTCAAAATGCACTCTTTCGAGGCACTCCTCAATCTGGAGATCATCGATATTTGTGCAGTAATGGAGCCCTGGTTCAAGGCTCAAGAGAGCACCCCAGCAATACCAGGCTACAACTCATATCACACATTTCGGCCACAAAACTAGGACCGAAATACAAAGGGAGGAGGCGTATCCATATTCATCAAGGATAATCACACCTCCAGACTGGTTGCAAAGTATGATGCCTCGGAGATCATCCAAGTGCAACTTACAATGGACAAAACTGCAATTCAGATTGTAGCTTGCTACAGATCACCATCCCTGACCCAATATACCCACTCCTTGTTCCTCGAGATACTGGAAAACATGAAGGTCCAATTGAACACCCTTATACTGGGTGATTTCAATTACCCAAACATTAACTGGGAAAACTACGGAAGCACTAATACCTTTGCTCAGCGCTTCTATATAAACTAAAATGCCCTAGACCAGCTTATTAGCACCCCCACGAGAGGTTACAATATACTGGACCTGGTTATCACCAACATGGGGGATAAATGCTCCACACCTGTGGTAAATTCCTCATTGGTCAGATCAGACCATAAACTCATCACCCTAGAATCCACATACCACCCTCACCCCCTCCCAGGTAAAGCATGGTAAAAAAACATCTTTAAAGCAAACTTTATGCTACTCAAGACAGAGCTGGCAAATTTTGTTACTCCCACGCAGAATGTAAATATGATTGAATCTGCTGTATCCTACACAAAAGCACTCTACAAGCACTTACACAAGTGCATGGACCGTGCTATCCCAAACAAGACCAAGAACCATTCCTCCAAAAAGAGGAAACATGTCTGGTGGACCCCGGCCATAAAAAGGTTCTACAATAGAAGGAAGAAATTATTACAAAAAAGAGTAAAAACCCAGGAATGGAAGGGATCCCTGGCCAACCTTAGCAAAAAGCTAAGAACCATCATAAAAACTTTCTAAGGTGAACTTTGAAAGACAAATCACAATGGACACCAAAGACAACCACAAGGCATTTTTTAGCTGTCAAGGACCTAAACTGCAACTCTCAGATCTTCTCTGAGCTGCAGCATAATGGTTCAAAAGTCACGGAACCAACTGATATCGCCAATATATTGGCATATAGGTTCAGTGCAAACTTTACCCCATCCTCACCACCCAGAGGGCCCATATACATACCAGACGACTGTGCTGCCCCTGAAATCACAGACACCCATGTGAAAACAGTACTCTCCAAAGCAAAAAACACAGCATCCATGGGACCTGACAGCATCCCAGGCTGCGTGATACAGGAACTTCAAAACAAATTAATCCCGCACCTTAATACCATGTTTAACCACAGCCTCACCTCAGGCTATGTGCCCACAGAGTGGTGCATGGCAACAGTCATCCCACTCCACAAAGGAGGTGCCACCACTGACCCCGGGAACTACCGCCCCATCAGCCTGATGAGCCTAGTCTGTAAGGCATGGAGCACATCTTCATGGAACTCATAAGCAAAGACATCGGGAACCTACAAACTCTAGACCCTACCCAGTTTGGGTTTGTAAAGGGACGGTCATGTCTCCTCAATCTGGTTGACTTTTTTCGAAAAGGTCACTGAGGCAATAGATGAAGGGAAGGTGGTCCACACAGCATACCTTGATCTTGCCAAGGCCTTTGATACTATTCCCCACTCGGGAATTATAGACAAACTCATTAACCTAAACATAAACCCCTACGTAACAAGATGGGTTGCCAACTGGCTCATGAATAGAACCCATTCAGTGAGAATAGGGAATGCTAGATAATACTCCAAACCTGTAACTAGTAGAGTACCACAGGGCTCAGTATTGGGACCCCTCCTATTTGGCATCTATTTCTCCAAGGTGCAAGCAAACACGGAGAGATTATGGCTAACAAAGTTTGCAGATGACTGCAAACTGGGCGCTATAATTCAGACTCCAACTGATGTAGACATCCATCAGAGGGGTCTCATTGATACAGATACATGGTTCCAAAATCACGGCCTCAAGTTAAATGCCAAAAAGTGCATTGTCATACCTTTTGGGAAAAAACAAGTACCAATGAATTACAACATAGGTGACAGCCTACTTATCACAGAGGGTGTGATAAGAGTCCTAGGGACACAGGTGGATAGTAACCTCTCCTTCGACAACCACATCACTAAAGTGGTTAGAAAATCCTTCTACATTGCCCATCTTATCACAAAGGGGTTTGCATCTAGGAATAAGGAAGTTATTGTCCCCCTCTGCTCTTCACTCATTAGACCTGTAATTAAATACAATGCACTGTTCGGGATGTACCTTACAAGACATCTGCAACAAATAGAGAGGCCTCAAAAGTACCTCACAAAGAGGATAACGGGCCTTAAACACATGCCCTACGCCACGAGGCTAAAAAAAACTCAAACTATACTCGGTCGTGTACCGACTACTCAGAGGTGACCTCTGTCTAACATACAAGGCTATGGCAAACCCTGAATTGCTGGAAATGCTCCACCTAATGAAAACCCAACCCACCAGGGTTACATGCTCAAGGGACATTAACCTGACAGCAACAATAAACAGGACTTGTTAGAGGGACAGATTTGTGTCCCAGAGACTCCCCTTGCTCTGGAATAAGGTCCCCATATATGTGAGGCAGAGCCCCTCACTACTGCTCTTCAAGAGGAATCTTGATGAGTGGATGGGAAACAGGAAATTCATCCTGGGAATCACGTCTGTGGCCCTGCTCGACAGAGGCGCAAGTAACTAAACCCCATGGGAAGCAAAAGACAAAACATTTTGGCTAGGCTTAATTAAGCCCTAGGGCCAATAGCCTAGTGCTTACCTATGAACCTATAAAATAAATAAATCAGATATTGTCAATTTTTATTCTACCCTCAACAGATGAGTTCAGATCTGATCCCTCAGACTGGGACTGGGCTAAAGTTCAAGGCCACCAAGAATTCTCAAGCTCTTCCCCTACCCACAATGTACCAACCCCAATTACTTCAGATCTCATTTGCTGCCTTCCGAGAAATACATGGTTGACAACATTATCGGATGTTTTGTCAGATAAGTGTTATTAATATTTCTTCAATGCCTTACTCTGTTTTATTTGTGGTTATATAGATTTTCCCTTACCTATCGCCGGATACTATTGTTAGTATCATTTCTGTAATTCTACAGTTTGGTGTAGGCCTCAATACCATTGTTAGTATTTTCTTTTCTCTCACCTTTCTCTTGATGTTATCCTGTTAAAAAAATGTTTGTTTGAAGTAGTGTTAACTTTAACGTGTGTTCCTTATCTTTTCCTATCTACTTTTGTTGTACAGTATGGCAGATAAAACATGACAGGGATTTAAGAAGTGCACTAAGTGTGGCCATAAGCTGCCTTTTTCAGATGTCCACACACTGTGCATCTACTATTTATGGTCTCTTCATTTGCAGGAAGACTGTTCACTCTTCCACAGGTTTAATCCCAGAGCATTAGTAGAATGCAAAAACAAATTGATCCTCAAAGGCCTTTTGCCATCTTCTGTTGAGGAGACTATATCAGGCGATAAACCTCCAAAAACCAAGACAAAAAAACTACTAAAACAATGTCTCTGGGGCCTTCCTCATCTTTATCTGCTTCAGATTCCTCAAAGAAAAGACTTCATAATGATCCAAACTCAACCTCAGATCTGAAGAAACCAAAGGTATCTAATCCATCTACTTTTGATCCAAGCAAATGAAAATTACTGGATCTGACCTTTTCAGCCCCGACACAATCCAAATTGGATGCAACAGCTAGTGGGCATTCTTCAGTAAGTGGTATACCAAAGACTTCAACATTGTATGATCCAGTACAGTTTAGGGTACCTTTCCCTTTTCTGGAGAGACTTATGTCTCCTTCGGTTCTTTCCAATCATTCTTCTAGAAGTCTCACAGAAGCGGATTTGGAGAGGATTGTGAAGAAGATTTTCTTGGCACAGGGACAGATGGGTGCTCATTCAGATCTTACCCTTCTGGGGCAGGAGGTCCATTTTCTGCTACACCCCCACTACAAATTACCCATCTGACTTCCTCAGAGTCCCTGGATCATAGCCATCAGGATCCATCTGGCTCAGATCCAAGGATTTCCTTATTCTTGGATCTGAAGTTTGCTCTGAGTGCTCTGGTCCAGTCAGATCCAGAGAACTGTCAGATCATTAGCTTCCATGTTGGATCTGAGGTGTTGCAGTTCATTCCAAAGCTTTTGGAGCCATCCCTGTGCCTTGGAGCCTTGGCATTGGATAGCTTGGCTCTGGCTTCCACCTCGGGTATTTTGCCCTTGGAGCAGGGGGAAGGCTGGCCTTTTGGATCTCAGCTCTTCCCTTTCTCTGGGTAATTTGCTTTCAAGGTTGTGAAGAGGGTTTTCTCTGCCTCAGCAGGACAGATGGATCCACACCCTTGGATCTAAAATCTATAACCTTGATGTCTGTCTGCTTGGAGCATCACCAACTTTTTCCACAGGGACAGGCAGTACCAAGACCCCAGACTTCCTCACAGGGAATCCTGATTTCTTCTTCTGATACCTATCCAGAGCATCCCACTGAGGAAGTTTCTAAGAAGATGTGCAAGAGGAAGTACCCAGACTCACCAGAGGAGTCTATCACAGAAGATACAGATTTTGATGAAGGTGAGGGGTCCCCATGGCCACCTCCTGAAGATGTCTCATTTGGAGACATCCTAGAAATCCTTAAGCAGAGAAGTGACTGGATGACCAACAACCCTTCTCCTGAGGAGTTCATATTCCTGGAGGTTTTTGATACTGGACCTTCTACCTTTTGGGTAACTCCACCCACTGATGAGCACATTGAGTTGATTTCTCAGTGGGAGTGGAAGGAACCTGACACAATTGAGCCCACACCTTTTTTTTTTACTTCCAAGGTGGAGTTTTCTTTTAAATGATCTATAAGTCTCAAGAGACCACTGCACCCTGAGAAGAGTTTTTCTTTAGTGAGATATGTCAGAGGATAGACAGCAGTTGCAAATTAAGTACAAATTAGAATTTTATAGAAGGGTAAATAATGCATTTTATGGGCTTTTTTTATAGTTGTGGTTTCGCATGTAGCTGACACCATTGAGCCCACACCTTGGAGACCAGATAAGATTATGGCACCACCTGTGAACAAGCAGTTTTGGGAAAAATGGGTGCTCATTGATGCCATGGTCATAGTGACAGTCACAATGAGGGAACTTGCCAAGGAAACTTCCATTGTCCATTCCCCCCAGCAGGGAGTCCAGGGCAATGGGCAGACTTTTGAAGGATGTCTATGCTTCAGTGACCTTTGCTTTAAAGTCACTGAATTATTTGGCAAATTTCACAAGACTTCAGAGGGATTTAATTGAGTAGCTGTCAAATACCCTCTCAGGATCTGTCCCTGAAGAAGTTCAGTCATCTGTGGCTTCTCAGTTGGCTACCCTGCAATCCATTCTAATACTTCCATGAAGTTAGTTTCGTATGTAGCTGAAAGAACCTCAAGGGCAGTGAGTACAGGTATTTCCATTAGGAGGCATGCCTGGATGCACTTATGTGATTTTGTGAAGCCCTTCAAGTCATCAATTTTCAATGCCCCCTTTAACAACACATCTCTGTTTTTCCCCAAAGTTAAAGACACACTCTCCAGGTGTGAAATGGATGGAAAGACATGGGCATACATTTTTTGACCC
The DNA here is from genome assembly GCF_019279795.1 of Protopterus annectens. Taxonomy (NCBI): domain Eukaryota; kingdom Metazoa; phylum Chordata; order Ceratodontiformes; family Protopteridae; genus Protopterus; species Protopterus annectens. The sequence continues at coordinate 1,176,455,555 of NC_056737.1, read as the reverse complement.
TCAAAGATTCTTTTCTAGGGACCAATGAGATGGGCATAAGATTTGGTCAAAGACGTCTCTGGGTCAATTCCAGGACACACCTGGAGGAAGTTCCCCCAGAGGCAGAGGAGGGAACTCAAATGGATGATGATGCCTCCCTGGCAGAGGTGGCCCACAAAACCAGGGCTCCAGAGATTCTGTCTCTGGCAGACCCTACCAGCGCTCCTGAAAGGAGGCTTAATTGTCCACCTTTGGAGGCTATTGGGGGTCAATTATCTCTGCACAAGGAAGCCTGTCTAGAATTAACAAATGACACTTTGATACAGAGAATGACAAACAGATGTTATATAATTCCATTTTCCCTTCCTCTTCCAATATCAAGAAAAATCCCTGGTGTTCCTCCCAATCAGAGGGAGTAAGCAGCAATTCAAATACAAATGCTGTTAGAAAAAAAAGAGTCATCCAAGAGGTCCTACCAGACCAGTTAGAATCTGGAACTTACTCAAGGCTCTTTTTAGTGCCAAAGAAAATAGGGGACTGGTAACCAATTTTGGATCTCAACAACTTAAATAAGTCAGTTTGACGGACCAAGTTTCAGATGGTCACAGTTCAGTCCATTCTCCCATTTCTGGGCAAGGACAGCTGGATGCGCTCCACAGACCTTCAGGATGCATACTATCACATAAAAATGAACAGATGATCCAGAAGGTATTTATGCTTCCCACTGGGAGCCAGTCTTTACCAGTTCAGAGTTCTGCCTTTGGTCTCACCACAGCCCTAAGGGTGTTTACCAAGTGCATAGCAATTGTGACAGCTCAGTTGAGACTGCAAGGAGTATGGGTGTTTTGTTATTTAGACACCTGGCACATTTCTGCTCTGACCAGGGATCAACTGATAAGGCAAGACATTAGGTTCTTCAGACATACTCTTTTCTAGGGATAACCACAAACTACAAGAAGTCTCAACTTCAACTAACAAATCAGACTCTAGAGTTGATAGGAGCAATTCTCAACACAATGTGAATCATAACTTCATTACTGTTTTTAAGAGTTCAGACCATACGATCACAGGTCAGATATATAATCTGCAGTACCAAGATTTCATCCCATCTGATCCTTCAGGCTCTAGGCTTAGTGGCAGCGGTAATATCATTAGCACCTTTAGCCAGATTTTAAATGAGAATTCTTCAATGGATGTTAGCCAGACAATGGTCAATGCATTACCAGTCCATGTCTTATCAGATTCAAATCACTCAGATATGCAAGAGAGATCTCAGGTGATGGATTCAATAAGACCAGGTTCTACATGGCTGTTTGTTTATTCCCACTCAGCCCAAGGCCATATTGATCATGGACACTTCCCAGATGGGGTGTGGGGGCATTTTCTGTTGAAAACAATCCAAGGCATTTGGTCCCCTGAACTGGCCAACTTGCACATCAATGTCCTAGAGATGAGAGCAGTGCTTTTAGCTTTGCAGGCCTTCCAGGATGCTCTACCCTTCGGGACAATTACAATTCAAATGGACAGCGCAGTGGTGTAGCGGTAGTAATGTCGCCTCACAGCAAGAGGTTCTCCAGTTCGATTCTCGGTTGGGGTGCCTTCTGTGTGGAGTCTGCATGTCCTCCCTGCGTTTGTGTGGGTTTCCTCCGGGTGCTCGGGTTTCCTCCCACGTTACAAAGACATGCATCTGGAGCCTTTCTCCCCGGGCCTCCGCTGAAAATTGGCTTTGTTCCAAGTCGGACTTTCCTGGTTAACAAATGATAAAATAAAAAAATAAATAAATAAAAAATATGTCAATAATTTGGTACATCAACAAACAAGGAGGGGCCAGATCTTACCCCTTACGTTGAGAAGCTCTCAGAGTGTCGCAATAGGCGATCTTATCCAACCGCTTTCTTATAGCGACGAACATTCCGAGGAAATCCAATGTGATAGCAGACAAACTGAGCAGGTGCATTCTTCTGCCTCACAAATGATCCCGCAACAAAAATGTCACATAATTGATTTTCCATCAGCCTTGTTGCAATCTTTTTACATCTCCCCTAAAAAAAAAAAAAAAATTGCAGCAGCTATTTTACCCTAATCACCCTAGAGGAGGGATGACCGAGGGATGATCTACTTCACGATTGGCTCCCTCGGTCTACTCTATGCTTATCCACCCATTCTGTTAATTTTGAAATTCCTACAGAAAGCTGTCATGTTGAGAAGGAAGGTCATCCTCATTGCACCTTACTGGCCTCGATAAATTTGGTTCCCCTTCCCTTGGCCTCACTTGCTTCACCAACCATGGATTCTGGATCCCTCACCCAACAGGCATGATGTATCCAAATGGATCTACTGCTTTTGGTCGAATTACATTTGGTCGAAAATGATTCCAGACAGCCCACTTCATCGAAAATGCATTTCACTGAAAGCTCATTTGGTCGAATTCCATTTGGATGAAAATGGAATATAGCACCTGCCCCACTGCAGTGCAACCCTGGAGTGAGAAAATAAAGTAGGGGGTGGGGGGACAGCCTACATTGGGGGGTGTGGGGGCATAGCCTCCCCACATAATTGTAGTGTATGCACTATTATATACATGTGTATCCATTAAAAATACATTGAAACATATAACATCAGTAAAAACTAGTTGCAAAATGTGGGGGTCTATGCCCCCCACACCCCCCAATGTGGGGGCTGTGCCCCCCCAACTTTATATTCTCAATCCAGGGTCACACTGCAGTGGGGCAGGGGCTATATTCCATTTTTGACCAAATGGAATTCGACCAAATAAGCTTTCAATCAAATGAGCTTTCAGTGAAGTGGGCTGCCTGAAATCATTTTCGACCAAATGTAATTCGACCAAAAGCAGTAGACCCATCCAAACATAACCAACCTTAGGCTGACTGCCTGGCTTCTCCAGTTCCATTAATAACCAGACAATCTATGCTCTCTTCTCCAGTCCATCAAATACGTTTGTCTTCCCATTAATATTCCACCAGAAAGCTCTGTTCTAGCAAATGGAAGAGACGTGTTCACCGGGCTCATCAAAGTAATTTGAGCCTTTGTCAGCCTTGATACGTAGCACCCTTGCATTTCTGACCCATCTCGTTAAAGAAGGAGCCAGTTCAGCAGCCATTAAAGTTCAATTAGCAGCCAAATCAAATATTCACATTGGCTTTGATTGTTATTCTGTCACATCTCATAAATTGAGTAAAGCCTTCTTGAAAGGCATTCTTCTTCTGAGACCCCATTTTAAAGACCCTACTCTCCCCTGGGACCTGAATCTGCTACTGTAGGTGCTTACTCAGTCCCCATTCAAACCATCAGCTACATTTGACATCAAATACCATTTTTGGGAAACAATATGTCTAGTAGTTATCACCTCTGCCAGACAAATTTCTCAGATTCAAGCTTTGTCCTCTAAACCATCATACTTGATTTTAAACAAGGATAGAGTTATATTATGGACTAATGCGTCCTTTCTTCCGAAAATGGTATCAAAATTTAATATAAATCAGTCTATTCATTTGCCAGTATTCTTTCCTAAACTTGCTAAAAAGAGTGAATACATGTTACATTTACTGGACATCCACAGGAATTACATTTCTGTCTACATAGAACAAAAGACACCAGAAAAAAAAACTGAGCAATTGTTTGTTTCATTTGCAGAAATCAGATTGGGAACACTGGTTGCCAAAGTTATTTTATCTAGAGGGCTTACTGACTGTATTTTATTAGTTTATAACAAATCTGGCATTGCTCTACCAAAACCATCACGGGCCCATTGCACTAGATCTATGGCTTCTTCCTCAGCCTTTCAGTCCAGAATGTCCAATGATGATATATGTGCAGCAGCAACCTGGGCTATTCTCCACACCTTTGTTACTCATTACAAGCTGGATCTGGTCTCCAGAGGTAGAGCATCATTTGGTTCAATGGTGCTCAGGAACGTCCTTCCTTGGGTCCACCTGAGATCTTTGGTAGCTGGGGACTCTGTCCCATCAGTTGAAGGTAGAATGAAAATTGAAAACATCAGATAAAGACGTTCTGTACTCACCATAATGTTCCATACTGTTGCCCATTTTCATTCTTCCTCAACGTCCCTCCCATCAACCCCCTGTCCTTGAATGCTTCTGGAAGAATGAGTGGTTACAGGTCTTTTCTGCCGTGTGTTTTTTATCTCCAGATATGCTGTTGTCCTTCTTCTTCTTGTTCTTCTCAGGATAATGGTATGTCTTTTCTATTAAAGACAGCAAACAAGATCGGAGGTAATTGGAGTTGGTGCATTGTGGGTAAGGAAGAGCTCGAGAGTTCTTGGTGGCCACAAGATTTAGCAGTGGCCGAATTGGATTGAAGGGATTGGATCCAAACCCATTGGGTGAGGAAAAATGAAAATGGACAACACAGACGAAATGTTATGGTTTGTTTTTTTTTACTTCCAAAGTGGAGTTTTCTTTTAAATGATCTATAAGTCTCAAGAGACCACTGCACCCTGAGAAGAGTTTTTCTTTAGTGAGATATGTCAGAGGATAGACAGCAGTTGCAAATCAAGTACAAAATTAGAATTTTAGAGAAGGGTAAATAATGCATTTTATGGGCTTTTTTATAGTTGTGGTTTTGCTTCTTGTCTTACTAAAAGGTATGCTAGATATTTGGCTTTCAACTTGCCAAACATGCTTTGTTCAGCATTGTCAGTCAGGCTCACCTGTCCATTGTCAGCCAGACTCACCTGTCCATTGTCAGTCAGGCTCACCTGTCCATTGTCAGTCAGGCTCACCTGTCCATTGTCAGCCAGGCTCACCTGTCCATTGTCAGTCAGACTCACCTGTCCATTGTCAGCCAGGCTCACCTGTCCATTGTCAGTCAGGCTCACCTGTCTCTTTGGTAAGTGAAACTCCCAGTGCTGTGAAAGGATTACCATGTCATCTACCTATGCATATGATTGGTGTTTTACTATGATTCCCTACAATCTCTGAAAGATGGCTGCAGCTCCTGGTAGGCCACATGGTATCACTGTGCACTGAAAGCGACCTTCAGGGGTTACAACACTTTTGCATCTGATAAGGAAAACTGTATTTTCCGGTATTTTTCTGTGAGATCTGGTGCAGTGAAGTGTCTAGCATTTCTAGAATCTCTCTCAGCTCAACATTTCTGGTCATGGGATCAGTATCAAACTTTGAAATGCTGTTCCGTTTCCCAAGTTCAGAATCTGATACTTTCCATCAAGTTTAGGTACCATCACCAGTGGAATGTTCCATTCACTCTGTGTCTCTTCCATCACTCTGTGTCTCTTCCGTCACTCTAGCTCAGGCATCTTTTGAATGACTTCCCTTACTAAATGTTCCTGTGAATCTGCGACTCTGGCAGGTCTCAGTATAACTTTCACTCTAGGTGTTACCTTTAAGTTATGTTCCATTAGTTTGGTTCTTCCAGGCATTTCTGAGAACACTCCTTTATTTCATAATAAAAATCTCTTATTCCTGCTTTTGTATTTTTGCCAATGATTCCTCTGAGTGTAATTCAGTTAGAGATTCTCTGGTCTCTCCAATATGAACTTCAGCTGGCAAGCTAATCACAGAATATTCTACTTTTTGCCGTGACTTTATGATATTAACCTGACAGATCACCTTTCTCCTTCCTGGCTGTCGTACGTTCTACTTCACTGCTATTATTCTTTCACTCAAAGAAGCCTTTCAATTTAGCCAGAAATGTATCCCTTAAAGTCAGGCATCCTTATTATACACGCCTTGTGCATTCTTACTACATGGACCTGCCATTATCCAGCAGGATCTCTGTGGTCTTCCACCTCATGAATCCTCCACTAGATCATAGACAGGAAGCTGAACCAAGAACTAGACAACAGGGAAGAGAACTATCACCATGCGATCATTCTGTGATATAGTCTGTTTCCCTAAAGTCCTGGGGACTCTGAATGCACCCACACTGCCATCAAGGCTCCACCTGGTCTACAAGGCATGCATCCTTTGAATGAAATGTTAAACTGAGGTTCCATCTGCTTGAGTTCTTGGTAGATCAGGTGGATATAAAAGATCAAAAAGCATTTACTGAAAACACAATGTGTATGAGAAGTTCCTCGGTGTCCTGGCCAAACATCCCCTCATAAGTGTCAATACCATCTTGGGTCTCCTCTAAAAAGAGGACACTAGCTTAGTTGGACCAACCTGGTCAACAAAGAGTAAATAAATAAAAAACTGGTCTGTGCACCAACCAGGCAGTCCCCACAATTCCCATATTGGCATCGGTGTGGGAGGGACTTTCTAATGAATCATGTAGTTGATACACGGTACACATGCCAATCCTAGAGTCCATGATGCTCCAGTAACATAAACATAGGCAACAGTCTGCTCATATGCTGTAGTTTGTGAGATGTGGCATAAGTAATGCAATGTATTCCTTGGAGTCATGGCTGATGACCCCAATCTGCAACCTGTAGACAACAGAGGAGAAGACATATGACACTGCAGTGATTCAGACATGGCCATCATCAAGTGTGTGCCCGTAATAGCAAAGTCTCGCTTCAGGTGGCTGTGTACACCTGGTGGTGCAGTATGCTCCAGCGATATGCTACAATCTAGTTGTGGTGTACCCCATGCTGCACAACTTGGTACTACATAAACATTTGCAACAAGGGACCACCATAGCATTGGCAGACAGTGGTCAGTGATGTTCCAGCAGTAGAAGAAGAGTCAGGTGAGGATTCAAGGAGGACACAGCTGCAGCAAGCTCTCCTACATGGTGGTGGTGGGGGGGCTGCAGCATATCATGGCACTGGCAAAGAGGTGGTGTCTGCTTAAAAATGATGGGCCATGATAGAAAAAAAGTGATGCATGCATGTCGACACACAGGCTATGCAGTACAGTGCATGGACTGGCCATGCTGTGCATCAAGCATTACCTAACCTCATAAGCCAGGTGTGGAAAGGCTACAGTCATCATCATTTGCACAGGTTGAGGAGGCAGAGTAGCACTGCACAACAACACTAACATAAGTGGAGGGGTCATGAGTGGTGCCTATGAATACATGCACATAGTTAAGGTGATGTGGGGTGTCAAGGATCATGTCCTTAGTTGATGTTGTGGAGCTTCCATGAGGGGAGTGCTGGCCAGGTGCAGCAGCTGTCCTTGCAGAGGCAGGTGTGGAGGAGTGAATTTCAGGGAGGCCACAGCAAGTGGGCTTCATATTCAGCATTTTGGCAATGTCCCCCACTGTGTGTCATGGCAGGTGGCTGAGTATCAGTTCAGCCTGTTCAGCTAGGGGTATCTATTGTGAAGTAGGATGCTGTGGAATATGAGCATTCTGACTGTGATGCAAAGTGATCAAACAGTGGACCTGGGCAAATACTGTGCATGTCCATGGGACCTTCCACGGCTATGTGTGGCACTAGAAGAATGACATTCACATCCATGTGAGTGGCCAATTGGTGGAGCTGACAGTGGACCTCACCATGTGTGTAAAGTGTCTGTGCTTACCTGCACTGTGTAACCATGCTCTACCTTGAGTATGCCTATCATGTGCAAGCAGCCATAGGGATCCACTAATGTCTACCAAAATGGGATGCCACTCCCTGCAGTCATTCAAGTTTGTCATAGAGACCATGAATGTCTTCACACAGACCATGCCACATATTGAGTACCTCAAATATGGTCTGAGTAGCATCCATCTGGGCACTAAAAATCTAAAAGGGAAGAACCACCCCTTAGACTCTTATAGATTGATCATAGCCCTGCAGATTCATTGGTTGATGCTGAGGATAACATCAACATCATGTAATACTTGTACATCAGGCCACTGAAGACCACCAAGACACCTCTTCCCACTGTCATGTTTGCGCAACTTGGAGGTTGTGCAACTCCCTGATGCTGGAGGTGTTTCTGCTGCATGTTTACCAGGTGTGGGATGCACATGGATCGAAACATCCGTCACTAAATACAGGTAATAGAGGGTCATCATAGGCCTCAGCAGTCCACTCAGCTGTACAAAAGATGATGTTGTCTCTACTGCTACTTTTTGCAGCCACTGTGTCCTCTGAGTGCACCGTGCACACAATATCATCATCATCATCATCACATACTCACAGATAGTTTCTCACTCACCTCTCTGGGGTTTCTAACCTGCTCTCTTCACCCTATGGGCTCACTCCACTCCCCTACCCTTCCCCTAAATCTCACCTGCCCTCACTATCTGTACATTTATTCATCCCCAGCCCCTCCCACCCTCTACCCCATCCAATAAACTCTGAACTGTATCTCTCAACACCCACTTCCATCCTCATATATAACTCACCCACTCCTAAACAATGCCCCCTATCTCAGTCCCTATATTTCCATCAGCCATACTACTCTGTCTCACCTGTCTTACTTATCTTACACAACTCTCTAACCCCTACCCTATTTCACCTTCACATTTCACTGTGACATGCCACCACACTTTTGGAGACTGTAAAGTGGTGGCAGGGGAAAGTGTAGTTAGACAGCAATAGGATGGTGGTTTGTAGGATGACATTGGTGATCAAGAAGAGGATGATGAGTGTGAGGGCAGCACCAAGGATCAAATGGTGGAAATTGAAAAAGGGTAATTGTGAGGTGATGTTCAGGGAAGAGTTAAGACAGGGACTGGGTGGCAGTGAAGAGTTACCGAATAGCTGAGTAACTACAGCAGAGCTAGTAAGAGAGATGGCTAGAAAGGTGCTTGGTGTGACATCTGGAAAGAGGAAGGAGGACAAGGAAACCTGGTGGAGGAATGAAGAAGTACAGGAGAGTATACAGAGAAAGAGGTTGGCGAAGAAGAAGTGGGATTGTCAAAAAGATGAAGAAAGTAGACAAGAGTATAAGGAGATGAGGTGCATGGCAAAGAGAGAGGTGGCGAAGGCTAAGGATAAGGCGTATGAAGAGTTGTATAAAAGGTAGGACACTAAGGAGGGAGAAAAGGACCTGTACCAATTGGCTAGACAGAGGGACCGAGCTAGTAAAGATGTGCAGCAGGTAAGAGTGATAAAGGATAATGAGGGAAACATACTCACAAGCGAGGAGAGTGTGTTGAGCATATGGAAAGAATACTTTGAGGGGTTGATGAATGAAGAGAATGAGAGGGAGAGAAGGTTGGATGATGTGCAGATAGTGAATCATGAAGTGCAATGGATTAGCAAGGAGGAAGTAAGGATAGCTATGAAGAGGATGAAGATCAGAAAGGCTGTTGGTCCAGATGACATACCTGTGAAAGCATGGAGGTGTTTAGGAGAAATAGCAGTGGAGTTTTTAACTAGATTGTTTAATGAAATCTTGGAAAGTGAGAGGATGCCTAAGGAATGGAGAAAAAGTGTTTTGGTACTGATTTTTAAGAATAAGGGTGATTTGCAGAGCTGTAGTAACTACATAGGGATTAAACTGATCAGCCACAGCATGAAGTTATGGGAAAGAGTAGTGGAAGCTAGGTTAAGAAGGGATGTGATGATTAGTGATTTCATGGTTTCATGCCAGAAAAGAGCACTAGAGATGTGATGTTTGCTCTGAGAGTGTTGATGGAGAAGTACAGAGAAGGTCAGAAGGAGTTGCATTGTGTCTTTGTGGATTTAGAGAAAGCATATGACAGGGTGCCTAGAGAGGAGTTGTGGTATTGTATGAGGAAGTCGGGAGTGTCAGAGAAGTATGTAAGAGTGGTAGTGGATATGTACGTGGGTAGTGTGACAACAGTGAGGTCTGTGGTGGGAGTGACTGATGCGTTTAAGGTGGAGGTGGGATTACATCAAGGATCAGCTCTGAGCCCTTTCTTATTTGCAATGGTGATGGACAGGTTGACAGACGAGATCAGACAGGAGTTCCCGTGGACTATGATGTTTGCAGATGACATTGTGATCTGTAGTGAGAGTAGGGAACAGGTGGAGGAGACCCTGGAGAGGTGGAAATATGCTCTAGAGAGAAAAGGAATGAAGGTCAGCAGGACTAAGACAGAATATATGTGTGTGAATGAGTGGGATGATAGAGGAATGGTGAGGATGCAGGGAGTAGAGGTGGCAAAGGTGGATGAGTTTAAGTACTTAGGATCAACAGTTCAGAGTAATGGTGAGTGTGGAAGAGAGGTGAAGAAGAGAGTACAGGCAGGATGGAGTGGGTGGAGAAGAGTGTCAGGAGTGATTTGTGACAGACAAGTACCAGTAAGAGTGAAAGGGAAGGTCTACAAGAGGGTAGTGAGACCAGCTATGTTGGAGACAGTGGCATTGACCAAAAGGCAGGAGTCAGAACTTGACGTGGCAGAGTTGAAAATGTTAAGATTTGCACTGGATGTGATGAGGACGGACATGATTAGGAATAAGTATATTAGAGGGTCAGCCCAGGTTGGAAGGTTTGTTGACAAAGCCAGAGAGGCAAGATTACGTTGGTTTGGACATGTGCTGAGGATGGATGCTGAGTATATTGGGAAAAAGATGCTAAGGATGAAGCTGCCAGTTAACAGGAAAAGAGGGAGGCCTAAGATAAGGTTTATGAATGTGGTGAGAGAGGACATGCAGGTGGTTGGTGTGACAGACCATGATGCAGAGGACAGGAAGAAATGGACACAGTTGATCTCACTCGACAATGCAGTATCTTAGTTCAACCAGTCATTCCTAAACCTACTAAACCAGCAAGCCTGTCTTAGTACCAAACGCATCAAAACCAATCCCTGCCCCTGACTTTCAAAAGAAACAAAACAAGCAAACAAACAATGCAACAAAGAGACAAAAAATGGAAGCAACATCAGAAAAACAAAACAACTAACGCCCTTCTAGAATTTAAGCAACTCTGAAACTCCGTAAAAACTGCCAATAACAAAAGACAGCAAAGTATACTACTCCAAACTTCAATACTTTTACTCATGTAATCCTAAAAAATTTTGGGACTCCATCTCCCCTATCCTCCACCCTTGTACAAACCTTAACCTCACCGACCTTGAAACAGCAACCCAATTCAATTCATTTTTTTTATGGACTGTATTGCAAAGCTATCCTCTTTCCCACACACCCCCTCCAATCCCATCCCCATTAGTCTCCCCATCCCCCTGATCACTTACATCCTTTCTTCCCTTTCAGCCTAAAACCTATCTCCATTACCACAATAAAAAGACTTCTCCTCCAGCTCAAACCATGTCGCAATGCACCTGATAATCTACCATTAACCTTCCTCAAACTATCTGCAGATAGTTCAGCCTTTGCCATATCTATTTTTATAAACAGATCCATTCAAGAATCCTATGCACCATCTATCTGGCACCACACTTACATCATCCCACTCCACAAAGGAGGCAAAAACACAGACACCATCAATTTCATACCTATTGCCATCCTTTCTCTAATTTCTAAAATACTAAAAAAGCTATCCATTCACAACTGGCCACCATAGCCTGGTTCTTCAGCTACCTCTCTGACTGCCAACAAGCTGTCCAGTGGAAATCATCAACCTCTCTCTTCCTACCTACACCCACTGGCATGCCCCAAGGATCTATTTTAGGTCCTCTTCCCTTGAACATATTTATCAACAACCTCCACCACTCCATCCCCAAATCCTCACTCATCCAGTATGCAGATGACTGCACTATCATCTGCTCGGCTTAGTCCCCCTCTGAACTCCTATCAGAAACCCAATCAGCCTTCTCTAAAAGAGAAACCTGGATGCAAACCAATCACCTGGCCCTAAACACTAATAAAATTAAACTGATGATCTTCACTTCTTCTAGAAATTCAGCAAAGACTCATTCTCCATACTCAGCCAAAATAATAACCTCCCTTGAAATTGTTTCCAGTAACAAACTGCTCGGCATCACCATTGATGAAAATCTAAATTTTGACACCCATGTCCATTCCGCCATCAGAAAAACCCATCAAAAACTAGGTCTTTCCCCTCTAAACCTTACATCATTCTCTTTTTCATCCTATACAACACTTAGGTATCATTCTTAATATCTCCACCAAGACCCCCCCCCCCGGTGGACAATTTTCCTACTGCACCTCGCGTGACCTCCTCCATAATATGAAACTAATTAAAAAAATGATTTTCAACTATTCTCATATCTGTATTTTACTCTTGCTGTTGAATATTCTACTACTTTGTGTACTTGTATGCTCAATTTACAATGTTATTTGTCTATATGTATCATGTATATATGCAGCATGCCTGTCTGTATCATATTGCATCCCTTTTCCCTGGTAATAACATTTATACTATCATGTAAGTCTTTATTATGTTTTTGGAGATTTTCTCCCCAGGTCTTCCACTGAAAATGGGCTCTTCTCAGCCCAGTGGACTTCCCTGGTCATCATACTTCTAGCAGTGGAACCTGTGAAAGTCTGTAGATTATGTAACCACATGTATTTTGGTACATGGGTGAGCCACCAACTACCATGCATCACAGAGAGATGCATGTCAGGAATATACATATGCTATAAGCACGTGTATACCTGAAAATGCAGGATGCATCCATTGCTGTCCTGGTGCCCTTGGGTGGCAGAAATATATGCAATGTGTGAATACACTGTGTAGAGGTGTTCACTACTGTTCGCTTGAAATGGAATGTCATACAAGTTACTTGGTTCGACCCCACTGACATTACCTGTACTATAGTTGCTCGGAAGTGAAGCCCATATATTCCTGTGAGATGGTAAAGCACATGGTGAAGTCTATGTACTCCTGGCAGATAAGCTTACCAATGCACTACATAACTAGCATTCACCATTGCTGTCTCGGGCATCCCCATCAGACACTTTAGCACTCCTGACAAGTCAAGCTCCTACATCTGAGACATTCCTGAAGTCAGTGACCAGTCAATGTCAACTGTCAGTCTTATGAGAATCTGCTCCATCTATGGACTGATGATCTGCTGTGGGAACAGTAGCAATGGCAGACCTGACAGTGGCTGTCTCTTAAGTCCCATTGCTGGGATGCAAGATCATGTCAGTCACCCTCCAATGCACCTACAATACTATGCAATTGTGTCCATCAAAAGCATTTATCTGTTGCACCATCTTCTGCCAAGCCTTGTGCCTGGAGGCCTTACCTGCTTATCTGTGCCCAAGATTTGCCTGCCATGTTGCCCATAGGGGACAGCAGTAACAGAACACCTTCTTCCCGTGGCATAAATGTCTCAGTGCAATCATTCTTTCAGCACTGTGATAGCTCCAGTATACTTCTGGGAACATGTGGATAAGTGTGTTTGTATACAGGACTCTCTGTACTGGAAAACACCCACTACCCTACTGGTCCCAACTCTCCTGTGGTAGGTGCTGCCCTGTGCAATGCAACAATAAACTGCTATGAAGCTGTGTTAGACTGTGTTATGTGTGGGCACAGAGGTCTAACTAGCTATTCTTGTGTCCAATGCCATTCCATGTTCTGGTGACCCCCTCAAATTTATTTAAGGTGAGGAGAAAAAAAGTTCTTCTCCTTGAATTTGAAGAACAAAAAAAAAATTCTGTTTATAGCAAGCAGCTATAGTTTATGGCATACACTGAGTGCTAAAGTGCTTCAGGTCTGACCAAAATGCAAAACCAGCATTGACTCCAAAATGCCAGCAATACAATGAAATGAACTGGACTGACCAGCATCTGCTGATTGCATCCGCTAACATTTTGTTCCTGGAGTGGCTGTCCTTGCCATGCTCTAGCTACACCTTTGTGCAAGGATGTGGTCCACTCACTGACCCTTGCTGCAATGCCTACAGCACAGACTTTGCCAACAGAACTGCAGGCCCACCATACACTGCCATGTGAGTATGTACCATTGCCTGCCTGCCTGCCTGCTGCATTCTAACATGTACGTGTATATCAATTGCCATTCCTGTTTCCAATGGACTGAACAGTTCCCAAAGACTTCAGCCTGTTGTGCTTGGACAGTGAGGAATGAAATGCAGTTTTCTCCACCAGGAGGGAATTATGACCACACTGCTTGTTCCCTTTGTCCCCACTATTTGGGTATACCCCCTTGTCCAGCATTGCAAGATTATATGGTAGTTCCTAGTGCCCTTAATGTACTGGCTACCCTACCCACACCCTAACACAGTCTGGCATGTCTTTGCTAGGGATACTGCAGTGCTACCACATAGAAATCAATATGGGATGACAGTTGTATGTGACAGCTATATACCCTGCATATGTCCCTCCAGTGTAGTGTACTTTACCAGTATTCCCATATGCTGTAGATTTTTATATATTTTGTTATTTTGCAATCCTATAGTTGCAGTGCTATACCCAATTATTTACTGTAGACCCTCACAGTATGGAGACCACTCTGTTCACAATGCTGTTAAGGGGCTCATAGTGCAGTGATTATGCTAATGAGGTAACGTAGCACAATGTTCTCTGAAGCACACACATACCACTGTGTGTTATCAGTCCTATACCATACTATGAGGCCTGGTCTGCCTCATGCACATGCATTTCAGTCAATTTTGGTTTGTGCAGCTCTGCAGTTGGACCATGCTACCACACATCTAAGGCATAGTAATGGTCATGGCTATTGCACTACCCAGTTGGCCATTGTGACCATGCCTGTAGGGTGCATGGACCCGTGAGCCATAGATGCACAGCTATCACCCTGGCCATGCTACTAACCATGTGAATCTCATTGGCATACATGGGGGTTACACTACTGTCTGCTTGTCAATGCAAGTAATACCATGTTGTTATTATACAGGATCACAAAGCAGCTAACATTTTCACTGCTGGACCTGACCTAGAGAGTTGACATGGGTACTATATATCTCTCTTGTGTTGCAACAGGAAGATTTAAATATTTCTGTCCTTGTTACACATAATGCACCACAAGGAGTGCATGTTACATGTGATGCATCACAGGGAGTACCTGTTACACATGCACCACAGGTAGTGCCTGTTACATAAACTGCACCACAGGGAGTGCCTGTTGCACACAATGCATCACAGAGAGTGCCTGTTACACATGATGCACCACAGGAAGTGCCTGTTACACACAATGCAACACAGGGAGTGCCTGTTACACATGATACACAACAGAGAGTGGCTGTTAGACACAATGTTCCACAGGGAGTACCTGTTACACATGCACCGCAGGGAGTGCCTGTTACACACAATGCAGCATGGGGAGCGCCTGTTACACATGCATCACAGAAGATGCCTGTTACACACAATCCACCACGGCGAACGCCTATTACACATGCACCACAGGGGGTGCCTGTTACACACAATGCACCATGGGGAGCACCTGTTATATATGACTCACAGTGAGTGCCTGCTGGGGAAGAACAAAGAATCCTGTCTGTATAAGGTTCATGCCAGGGTGGTATCCCTGCACAATGTTCTTCCCTGGCAGTCACTTGCCAGGGTGGTGAATGATGCCACTGTGCATCTCTCACTCTGGACAGCAGTGATGGCTCTAAAATAGGGACTTGAAGAGATGTTCTGCCAGTGGGATGAAAGTAAGGAGGAGACAACCAGAGTATTAGAGTAAGGAATAATCAATCACGTGTCATGTTACAGAGAGTATTGCAGTAAGGATTAATTAATCATGTGTCATGTTACAGAGAGTATTACAGTAAGGACTAATCACATGTCATATTACAGAGAGTATTACAGTAAGGATTAATTAATCATGTGTCATGTTACAGAGAGTATTACAGTAAGGACTAATCATGTGTCATATTACAGAGAGTATTAGAGTAAGGATTAATTAACCACGTGTCATGTTTCAGAGAGTATTAGAGTAAGGACTAATTAATCACGTGTCATGTTACAGAGAGTATTACAGTAAGGAATAATCAATCATGTGTCATGTTACAGAGAGTATTACAGTAAGGACTAATCACATGTCATATTACAGAGAGTATCACAGTAAGGATTAATTAATCATATGTCATGTTACAGATAGTATTACAGTAAGGACTAATTAACCACATGTCATGTTACAGAGAGTATTACAGTAAGGATTAATTAATCATGTGTCATGTTACAGAGAGTATTACAGTAAGGACTAATTAACCACATGTCATGTTACAGAGAGTATTACAGTAAGGATTAATTAATCATGTGTCATGTTACAGAGAGTATTACAGTAAGGACTAATTAATCATGTGTCATATTACAGAGAGTATTACAGTAAGGACTAATTAATCATGTGTCATGTTACAGAGAGTATTACAGTAAGGACTAATTAACCACGTGTCATGTTACACAGAGTATTACAGTAAGGATTAGTTAATCACATGTCATGTTACAGAGAGCATTACAGTAAGGATTAATTAATCACGTGTCATCTTACAGAGAGTATTACAGTAAGGATTAATCATGTGTCATGTTACACAGTGTATTACAGTAAGGATTAATTAATAATGTGTCATGTTACAGAGAGTATTACAGTAAGGATTAATCAAGTGTCATGTTACAGAGAGTATTACAGTAAGAATTAATTAATCACGTGTCATGTTACAGAGAGTATTACAGTAAGGATTAATTAGTCACGTGTCATGTTACAGAGAGTATTACAGTAAGGATTAATTAATCACGTGTCATGTTACAGAGAGTATTACAGTAAGGATTAATTAATCACGTGTCATGTTACAGAGAGTATTACAGTAAGGGCTAATTAATCACGTGTCATGTTACAGAAAGTATTACAGTAAGGATTAATTAATCATGTGTCATGTTACAGAGAGTATTAATGTAGAGGTACAGGCTTTTTCATGTCCATGGGTATGCTGTGCTCATTACTTGTTTTTTGTGTTTCGCAGTCAAGGAGGTAGGAGGCATGCCAAACTCTCCAGGTGTGAAAGTAAGCATTCCAGAGTTTGCCGTAATAATGCCTAATTTTTGTTTGTTGTTTAAAAGGAAAAAGAATAACCCTACATACTTTTTCACTGTTTGTAAAACTGCTGTATGATTTTAAATACATTTGTAACTGTGTTCCTGCCATACCTCTGAACTTCTTAGTGAAAGAAATCTAGACAAAGCCTAAAATAATGAGGGCCAAAGGCCCAAAAATAGGGGAAGGTTTTAAATATTACTCTCATAAATTTAGGAAGTTGCCAGAATAGCAGGATTTGTGTTGACATACATTTTCCTGAAAGATATGAAGTTGGAAACTGAAATATATTTAATTATTTAGTGAGTTCAATCCTCAGTGATTTGTAAAAAAGCCCAGTTTTTATGAGAGACAGACCAAAAGTATGAGGCAAAAATTTTGGCAGTCGAGAGATATTGCTACTGCCCTTATCTATGCCAGTTATTTCTGATATTTTCTTCTGAATGCCAACTGTACTAATATTGGGTGCACCACCATAGTTAGGCTGTTTTTTCTCCTTTGTAATACTGCAGTATTTCATTTTTCATTAAGTTATAAGTCCAAGATTACTAATACATAGGCAATTATTGCCTTGACAGACTGCCATTTCATAATGCATTTGTACCTATGCTACTGTCCTGCACTGTGACAGGTATTTCTGGGATGGCATGGGTGTGACAACTGTAACAAAGCTGGGTACCACTGTAATGAGAATTATTTTCCAGCTGGACTATTGCAACAGTAATTACTTGCCCATTGTCTATTCTTGTATTCATTTTTAGGCACACTGTATGAGCTGCAATGTCAGTCTGTGCCGTACATTCCTGCATCTCTGCATTTTCCACACTGTGTCTGACAACTTTGCATAGAGTTTCTTTCCTCAAACTTGGATGTGTTATTCATAAAGTGTGATTATTTCTTCCTTGCAACATTGTCCATTATGCAAACATGTACACACACACACACACACACACACACACACACACACACACACACACACACACACACACACACACACACACACACACATGCACACTCAAGCGTGAGCACATGCACAGGGATCCCCCAGGCACTTGTATAAACATTGTGTTGCTGACTGTTTATTTCTTCCTCCAGTGTCTGTTATAAGAAAAGTTATGGCATCATACTGACCATTGCCTCCTGCATCCTGTTCTCTTACGCTGTATCATCTTTTTATTATTTCTTCTGTGTTGTTTTGCTTCTCCCCATCTCTGATGATGTTTCTTCTAACATCAGGTGTGGAGCAGAATGTAGTTTGGTAGCAGTGTCTGCACCAACAGCTGGCTCCCTAGCAGAACCCAGGCTGGCTTCTATGGTGGGTGATGATGATCAAACTGTGGGAGGTGATATAGGTTCATAGATAGGTTCATAGATTAGTACTAAGCTAATTGCCCTTGCAAGCCATTTTAAGCCTAGCCAATTATCCCTTGTGAGACTCAAACCCTGCACCTTGTGTTTGTAAGGCAAACACCTTAACCAATAACCTTAACCAATATGGAGGACACAGTAGCATGGTGGTGGCCACTGGCATTGGAGGAGATGCACAGAGGGGTCCTCCTAGGTCATTCGATGTGCAGCATGAAGACTGGTCAGGCCCAAGGTAGAACAGTGACGTAAGACTTGAACTACCCTCATGACACTGGCAGAGTCACACAGCCGCCCAAGCCTGACTATTCGTCTGCCAGTGAAGGACCCTGCCCATGAAATTAGCACAAAGGTGACTGACTTCTGAGAGAGTTCCCAGCTTTTACAGCTTTGAGGCTTGTCCTTATCCCACCCTTTTTCACTCATGAGAAAAAAACATTAAAAGCACTTCAGTGCCAAATGACAGAAGGATAATAAAACCAAAGAACACACAATGGAGCTGCAGCTCAGGCAATGTCCTGGGCCTCAACTCCATTGTCAGTTTTTCCTTTTGGTTCTGTTCCCAATTATGGTGTCCGCCTTTTATTCATGTCACTCATCCTACCCTGTTTGGTTTCCCATTGTCAGCATCACTGGTTGTCCACCCTGTCTGCATCTCTGTATTTTGACCACCTCCCTGTCTGTATCTCTCTGTTCTGATGTGTCTATATTACATAAATCAAAGTTTATCTAAACGAACGCTGCAATGATCAAAATCCCAGACCTCGAACTCGCAGTTGTGGGGGGCTCCGCCCCCACGCCCCTCACTAAACATATATATTCCAACTCTGAGATCGCACAACAGTGAGGAAAGGGCAAATATTCCGATATTCACTGTACCGCAATCTCACAAAAACATATCAAGGTCCTGCAGTTTCGATCAGTGTAGCGTTCATTTAGATAAACTTTTGTTTATCTAATACAGACCCATTCTGACCACTTCCCCTGTCCGTACATCTCTGCTCTGACCACCTCCCCTGTCTGTATCTCTTTTTTCTGAGCACCTCCCCTGTCTGTATCTCTCTATTCTGACCACCTCCCCATGTCTGTATCTCTCTGTTCTGACCACCTCTCCTGTCTGTATCTCTCTATTCTGACCACCTCTCTTGTCTGTATCTCTCGGTTCTGACCACCTCTCCTGTCTGTATCTCTCTATTCTGACCACCTCCCCTGTCTGTATTTCTCTATTCTGACCACCTCCCCTGTCTGTATCTCTTTTTTCTGAGCACCTCCCCTGTCTGTATCTCTCTGTTCTGACCACCTCCCCTGTCTGTATCTCTCTATTCTGACCACCTCCCCTGTCTGTATCTCTCTGTTCTGACCACCTCCCTTGTCTGTATCTCTCTGTTCTGACCACCTCTCCTGTCTGTATCTCTCTATTCTGACCACCTCACCTGTCTGTATCTCTCTATTCTGACCACCTCCCTTGTCTGTATCTCTCTGTTCTGACCACCTCCCCTGTCTGTATCTCTCTGTTCTGACCACCTCACTTGTCTGTATCTCTCTGTTCTGACCACCTCCCCTGTCTGTATCTCTCTATTCTGACCACCTCCCCTGTCTGTATCTCTCTATTCTGACCACTTCCCCTGTCTGTATCTCTCTGTTCTGACCACCTCCCCTGTCTGTATCTCTCTGTTCTGACCACCTCCCTTGTCTGTATCTCTCGGTTCTGACCACCTCTCCTGTCTGTATCTCTCTATTCTGACCACCTCCCCTGTCTGTATCTCTCTGTTCTGACCACCTCCCTTGTCTGTATCTCTCTGTTCTGACCACCTCCCTTGTCTGTATCTCTCGGTTCTGACCACCTCCCCTGTCTGTATCTCTCTATTCTGACCACCTCCCGTGTCTGTATCTCTCTGTTCTGACCACCTTCCGTGTCTGTATCTCTCTGTTCTGACCACCTCCCTTGTCTGTATCTGTCTATTCTGACCACCTCCTGTGTCTGTATCTCTCTGTTCTGACCACCTCCCGTGTCTGTATCTCTCTGTTCTGACCACCTTCCTTGTCTGTATCTCTCTGTTCTGACCACCTCTCCTGTCTGTATCTCTCTATTCTGACCACCTCCTCTGTCTGTATCTCTCTGTTCTGACCACCTCCCGTGTCTGTATCTCTCAGTTCTGACCACCTCTCTTGTCTGTATCTCTCGGTTCTGACCACCTCCCCTGTCTGTATCTCTCTGTTCTGACCACCTCCCGTGTCTGTATCTCTCTGTTCTGACCACCTCCCTTGTCTGTATCTCTCGGTTCTGACCACCTCCCCTGTCTGTATCTCTCTATTCTGACCACCTCCCGTGTCTGTATCTCTCTATTCTGACCACCTCCCGTGTCTGTATCTCTCGGTTCTGACCACCTCCCGTGTCTGTATCTCTCTGTTCTGACCACCTCCCATGTCTGTATCTCTCTGTTCTGACCACCTCCCGTGTCTGTATCTCTCTGTTCTGACCACCTCCCCTGTCAGTTTTTGTCTGTATTATTTGTTTTGCGTCTGTCCTACTCACATCGCCCACTGCTTCCTTCCTTCTCTACATTTGTTCTTTAAAACAAAGGCAACTGTCCCAAAAAAAAGCCCTCTTCCCCCAGTTTGTGCCACTTTTCCGCTCCCATTGCCCTGTGCATTTCTCTGCTCAGTCTTATCAGCACATATCCTTCTCATTTATAAAATGAAGGCAGTTGGCACTTTGCTAATACCCCTTGTAAAGGCTCTTTCTGGTGCCGATGTAGCACATACGCAGTGATCTGATGTGACTCTGGCAAGTATGCTAACTGCATGCTGATGGCTATGGACTATGTAACTCAAAGTGTGGGGTCTTCCAAACTACATGTTGATCACTGTTTTTACAAATGCCCAGCTTTATTATACAGCACTGTCCCTGGAAATCATTCTGATGTAAATACTCATGCATACCTAATCCCCATCAGGATGTGTTGCACAATTCCTACTGTGTTATTTACCTCAGTGTGGTTGTGTTATCAATCATTATTAATGCCCCCATACCACAGCACAACTAAAATAATAGTCAAAATGTTCTGTGACCATAAAAAAGCTAACCATCAGCTCAGAAGTAGAGTACAAAACCACCCACAAAATTGTCCATTCTTAAAAAAAAAAATACAGAAACTATTTAAAATATTAATCGATGCACATGTAGTGCAAATAACATAATTATCATATCCTTTAGAAATGAATGGAAAATAGTACAAAAAAAAGAAACAGTAAAAACTTGCTAACTAAGCTATGTGACGTTTACGTCATGTCATAAATGAAATGTTTTATACTGTAAGATTAAGAAACATGTCTTGTGATGAGTGGATGAATGCTATATCACTCTGTAGCTCTCCAAATATTCTATATGCATACATGCACACATGTATATATAGGACCCATACACACGCTTGACTAGCATATGTCCGAATCACAAAACATCGAACACACATACACAAAAGCGCTTAACATCAACAAGCGCTTCAGTGTATTTATGCCTGTTTCGTAGATCGGACTACAGTGCGGGTAAGGGAATATAAGGTATATGCATGTGTCATTCAAGTAAATCATAACTGATTGGAAGAAATGCGTAAACAACTCATTTGGTAGAATCACATGTCATAGGTAAACAGGTAAACAGGTAAACATAACTCTTTTTTACAGGGGCAAGTCCCCCTCCACTCCCATGGTCTGTTTTTAAATATACTAACACTATGGTTAAAGACCACACATAGGTACCCAAATGGAAACAGTAGAATTGCTGGCCAGATAAGCATCTACATTTTTACATCGCCATAGTCGACTCTTTC
This sequence comes from Protopterus annectens, assembly GCF_019279795.1. Lineage (NCBI taxonomy): Eukaryota > Metazoa > Chordata > Ceratodontiformes > Protopteridae > Protopterus > Protopterus annectens. The sequence goes on along the minus strand of NC_056737.1, from coordinate 1,176,433,579 downwards.
ACTGCTTTTATAAACTTCTGTGAATTGTGTTTCAGCAAAATTAGCCTTCTGTAAAATGAATGTATTACTCACACACACACACCTGCATGTATAAATAAATTACCTCTTTTTGGGCACACCCTGTGCAGTTTCAGCTTATATCTTAATCCTTATGATAAATTAATAGGTAGGTGTAGTGTGACATAAAAAGTGTAAAACGTGTAATATCACCTTTGTGAGAAACCACTGCCCACATCCCATTTGGACTGTGATTTGTCACAAATATGATATTTGCACTGTTGTATTTAAATGACTAATTAATTTTGTTTATTAACTGAGAATGTATAGCTGTGAAGTCCCATCTTTAGGGTAGTCCCAGGGTGAATATATCCAGTATGGACCACTTAACCAATGGATTTCTAAACAGAGAATATGCCTAGATTTCAAACCATAGTATCTTTTTATCTGGAGCTAAGATGTTATGGCATTTAATCCTGCTGAGACCGTTATTTAATTAATGTGTAAAATACAGATATTTTACACCATGCTAAGCCTACAACTATTAGAATGTAAATAGAAAACAGGCATATTATGTCAGATTATTTTATTATATATTAGCTGACATTCATTATACACCGCATTCTCACCTAATTTCCTTCTTATAAGCCAGAAATATTACATTCTTTTAGCAGCTTATGTTTTTCATAATTTTACAAGCTGATATATTTAGACTAGCTTGATGTCATAAGTTACCTGTTCTACTTTATTGTTAACATTTCAAAACATGCAGTAGTGCACCTTCAGTTTTATCATTGCTTTTCCACCTTTAGCTAGCTGTTGTTTGATGTATGCTTATCTCCTCTCTCTCAGAAGCTGGACGGAATCAGATGCCTACATAAATGCTACTGCAGAGGGTTGTCAGTGACTGTGGCTGTACAATGCTGAGTATTTTCTAGAACAAATAAGGTAAAAAAATATGAAGACATGAACAGCTTCTCACAATAACAACTGGGCTGAGCATTGTGTGTCCCATAATATTCCAGTCAGCAGTAAGAGGTTTTGCAAGAATCAGCAGTCAGTGGTGATGGGAATACATCCAGAGCCTTATGAGAACTAACTGATGATTATTTATTAAGTAGGTAAACAGGTCCTTTGTAGATCCTTATAAACCATGACTTAGGCTATAGAGCAGACGTTTGGTGAACATGCAGATGCCAAATAAACCGCAATCAGAACTCAAGTTTGAACCCAAACCCAGGAACACGATATTGTGGGTATCAACATCTATACAATGGAGCAAGGTAGAGTGACATAAGAAGCATTCAGATGTCACAACAGGGTTATGCCAACCTCTCTAAACTACCCTGAGAGCTCAGAAGAACATTTTTGAGATATAATTCACCGTGACACTCAAATGGTGAGCATAAGGGTAATTGTACTGACAAAAACAGATGAGCAAGAAGCAGAGAAAGATGTATATGAGGTGAAATATTAAAATGACAAAGAAGAAACCTGAATGATTCAGATCCTGAGATTATTCTTGAGAAATAATAAAGTAGCATAATCCACAGTTCCTGTGCAGTACGTATTCTACAGACCTGTAGTAATACATTTTTATTTCTTTTAGAAATTTGCTAACCAAATAAGCCAAGACACAAGTGTCCCTTTCCATGGATGACCCAGAAGCACTGACTGGTCAGTTAACGTGCTCAGAAATGCACACTAAGCAAAAGCAAGTGGAAGGAATCAAACCCTGTGCCCTACAGTACCCTTGACTATTGTAAGCACCTCATCGCTTGCTCATATGATGTCCACCCAAATTCTTTGCTTATACCCACTACTGTACTTCTGGACTTGTCCAAGACACTACGGTGAATAACACTAACAAAATAAGACTGAGGCACACATCAGTACTCATTTTGTCTGTAACAAACATTTTTCTTTTCAGTGCTGGATTTGGCTGTACAAGCCACATGTACTATGTGTGTCTGAAACTGTCCCTTATCGCCACATGTAAAGTTCTGAGATTCTCCATGATGTAGGGTGTTAAAATATGACAGGACAAAATGATCTCGTAGAGTGTCCAGCACCTCCTCTGAGTCCTTAATGCATTCCTTTTTGTCTCAGAAAATTGGTGTTGTACCTGAGATGGACTCACTCCTTATAACAGTTAAGATGCATTCACTCAAAAACCTGGCAGTCAGCTGTGTTCATATTTCATGACATTCATATAAAGGTACAACAATGATATTTTCTCATGGTTGTCTGCTGAAATCAGAACTGAAATGGTAGTTAGAGCAGACTTCTATGTAGGCTCATCTTGTTACACATACCTCCAAATTTGACAACATATTATTACAGAAACATACCTCCAAAATTAACAATGTATTATTACAGAAACATACCTCCAAAACTAAAAAAGTATTATTGCAGAAACATACCTCACAATTAACAAAGTATTATTACAGAAACATACCTCCAAAACTAACAAAGTATTATTACAGAAACATACCACCAAAATTAACAAAGTATTACAAAACTGACCCAGACTGGTGTATGTTACACATACCTTCAAAATTAACAAAGTATTATTACAGAAACTGCTCAAGACTGGTGCTATTTACACATACCTCCAAAACTAACAGAGTATTATTACAGAAACATACCTCCAAAACTAACAAAGTATTATTAGAGAGACATACCTCCAAAATTAACAAAATATTACAAAACAGCCCCAACTGGTGTGTTACACATACCTCCAAAACTAATAAAGTATTATTACAGAAACATACCTCCAAAACTAACAGAGTATTACTAAAGAAACTGTCCCAGACTGGTGCTATGTTACACATACCTCCAAAATTAACAAAGTATTATTACAGAAACTGCCCCAGACTGGTGCAACCATTTGCTCAGTTCATACAGTATTACATCTACTGAGATAATGACTGACACTGTTAGTGACCATATCTCAGTCCTTAATTACTGGTCACAGAACAAAGACAAAGTATCTACAAATGTAAAGGTATCCAAAGCCTTGCAATTTCATCTCATTTCTGAAAACGATCATGTCTGTACATCTAAAGGTATCCAGAGCTTTGCTATTTCATCTCATTTCTGAAAACGATCATGTCTGTACATCTAAAGGTATCCAGAGCTTTGCTATTTCATCTCATTTCTGAAAACGATCACGTCTGTACATCTAAAGGTATCCAGAGCTTTGCTATTTCATCTCATTTCTGAAAACGATCACGTCTGTACTTTCCTGGCCTAATTTTACATGGTCATCATCTTCTTCCTTTTTCCATTCTCAACAAATGCAAACGAGAAGGCAAGCCTCCTGCCATTGGTTACTTTAAAAAAAAAGTAACTAATGACCCAGCCTGATTCCTTCTGAAGACTTCACCACAAAAACAGGACTGCCAGCCTTTTCATCCAGTGCAAAGAGTATTGTAATAAGATTAAATCCATGCTGTTCATAGGTTCATAGGTTCATACTAGGCTATCTGCCCTAGGGCATTTATAAGCCTAGCCAGAGTATGTTTGGCTTTCGCCACCCATTTTAAATTAATTTTGCTATGCCCTTTTTCGAGGTTAGTATACTGTGCCTCTGTCTAACAGTGACACAGAAGTGATATCCGGGGTAAACCTACGATCTCCCATCCACTCATCTAGATTCCTCTTGAAGAGAGTCAATGAGGGACTCTGCCTAACCTGGACTGGGATTTTATTCCAGAGTGAAGGGAGCCTCTGGGTTATGAATCTGTCCCTCCAGCATGTCTTATTTATTTCAGTGCTGAGGTTCAAGTCTCTCGAGCGTGTAGCTCGATGGGATTTGGATTTTTTGAGGTGCAGCATGTCCCTTAATTCCGGGTTGGACATGGCTATATACGTCAGGCACAGGTCGCCTCTGAGCAGACGGTATGTCACTGAGTAGAGCTGGAGTTTCTTTAACCGGGCAGCATATGGCATCTGTTTGAGCCCTTTGATCCTCTTGGTGAGGTACTTTTGGGGTCTTTCCAGTTGCTGCAGGTGTTTGGTAAGGTACATCCAAAAAGGGGCATTGTACTCAATTATGGGCCTGATGAGGGATGAGTAAAGAGGCACGATGACCTCCCCTAATCCAGATGTGAATCCCTTCATGCTTAGGTGGGCTATATAAAATGTTTTTCTAACCACTTTGGCCATGTGGTTGTCAAATGAGTGATTGCTATCAACTTGGGTCCCCAGGTCCCTAATTACTTCTTCTGTACTTAATGGATTACCACCTATGTGATAATTTGTGGGCACTTTGTTTTTGCCAAAGGGGATGACTATACACTTTTTGGCATTTAGCTTGAGACCATGGCTCTGGCACCAGTTGTCTGTTTCTATGAGGCCCTTTTGGAGGATGCTTGTGTTGGCTGGAGAGTCGATTATGGCGCCCAGTTTGCAGTCATCTGCGAACTTGGCCAGCCACAGTCCTTCTCTGTTGGCCTGTACCTCCGAGAAATATATACCGAACAAGAGAGGTCCCAGGACTGAGCCTTGTGGGATGCCACTTGTAACTGGTTTGGAGTCTGACATGGCTCCAGCAATTCTAACCATGTGGGTTCTGTCCTTGTGCCAGTTTGCAACCCATCTAGTGACATAGGGGTTTATATTTAAGCTGGTGAGCTTATCAATAATGCCGGAGTGGGGTATTGTATCAAAGGCTTTTGCGAGGTCCAGGTAGGCTGTGTGGACCACCTTCCCTTCATCAATGGCCTTGGTGACTGTTTCAAAGAAGTCGACCAGGTTTAAGAGGCAGGATCTGCCCTTAACAAAGCCGAACTGGGTAGGATCTTGTGTCTGTAGGTCCCCAATATCTTTATTTATGAGGTCCATGATGATCCTTTCCATAGCTTTGCAGACCAAGCTAGTCAGGCTTATGGGGCGATAGTTTCCAGGGTCTGTTGAGGCACCACCTTTGTGGAGAGGGGCCAATGTTGCTGTACGCCACTCTTTGGGTACATATCCTGTAGTAAGGCTGAGATTGAACAGTAGTTTTATGTTTGGGTTTAGCTCTTCTTGGAGTTAATGTAGGACGCAGCCCGGGACACCGTCTGGTCCCATTGATGCTGTGTTTTTTGCTTTGGAGAGGGCGGCTCTTACCTGAGCATCTGAGATGTCAGGGGGGCAGCACTCTGCTGGGATAGATATTTGCCTTTTTGGTGGGGAGGGGGGGGGGAGTTTGAGCTGAACCTGTCAGCTAGGATGTTGGCAATGTTTGTGGGTTCGGTGTATTTTTTGTCATTTTGGACTAATTCTGAGCATATCTGGGAATTCCCACCCAGTTTCCTAACATAACTAAAGAAAGCCTTGTGATTATCCTAGGTGTCCTGTGCAATTTTTCTCTTGAAGCTGGCCTTAGATGATTTTATGAGTGCCCTTAGTTTTTTGCTAATACTGATCAGAGATGCCTTCCCTTTTTGGGATTTTGCTCTATCATGTAGTAGCTTCCTCCTTCTATTGTATAGTTTGTTTATGGCTGGAGTCCACCAGACAGGACGTCTGCCTTTGGAGGATTGGGTCTTGGTTTTATTTGGGATTGCATGATCCATGCATTCCTGAAGGTGTTCATAGAATGCATTTATAAAGGATTCTGCGGTCTGGGCCGTATTTTCCACAGGCCTGGGGGCTTTGAAGGATTCCACCTCGGTTTTGAGGAGTGTGAAATTTGATTTAGAGAAGTTTCTCACTGTGGTTTTCTGGGCAGGGGGTGGGGTCGGGATGTGAATATCCAGTGAGATCAGTTTATGGTCTGATCTTACCAGTGAGGGATACACTTCTGGTCTGGAGCATAGAGTCCCCATGTTGGTGATGATCAGGTCCAGTATGTTTTCCCCTCTTGTGGGAGTGGTAACAAGTTGTTCCATAGCATTTGAGTTTATGAATTCTAGGAACCTTTGGGCTAAGGTGTTCGAGCTAGAGTCATGCTCCCAGTCTATGTTTGGGTAGTTGAAGTCGCCCAATGTAATGGTGTTTGGAGAGACCTTCATATTTTCCAGTGTTCTCAGGAAGGCCGAGTGGGGTTCCTGGGTTTGGGAGGGTGGTCTGTAGCAGGTTATAAACTGGAAAGCAGTTTTACCCACTGTTAGCTGCACATGGATAGTCTCTGATGCTTCGTGCTTTGCCACCAACCTGGAGGTGTGGGTATCTTTGATGAATATCGATACTCCCCCTCCTTTTGTGGTTCGGTCCAAGTTTTGGGACCGAAAAGCATGGTATGACGTATAACCTGGTAGTGCTGGGGTGCTCTCAGGAGCCCTGAACCAGGTTTCTGTTACTGCACAGATATCGATGTTCTCCATGCTAAGGAGAGTTTCGAGTGCGTGCATCTTGAGGTTTAGACTTCTGGCATTGAGTAGCATTACTCTTAGTTTCTTATCCCTTGTGATACCTATGGAGGTGGGTTTGTCTTTTGAGCCTTGCCTAAAAAAGGCACTATGGGGGTAGCAAGAGCCTTTGCCAATATCCAAAAGCCCAGGGGTGACAGGTGCAAGCCATCCCTAGCGAAGCATCATGGCTTATTGAGCATATCATCCCAGGCTGACAGGCATTGGATCCCCTTTGAATGACACCAGTACTTAAGCCAATTGTTGAAATTGATCATCTTGTCTTCATATTGTGGCATCATTCTTGGTGAGGGTAAGATGCTACTCAAGGTCAGGGTCATACCGGCCTGGGCTACATGCTCAGAGAGCTCGTCTATGTCTCTTTTCATGTAGTCCAGGGAGGTACGTCTCAGGTCATTCACACCAGCATGGACAATGACTGAGTCATACTTTGTACTTGCCTTGGAGTGACCTGAGTGCTTGTGTTATGTGACGGATCCTAGCGCCCGACAGGCTGCTCACAGTGACCTTCTCCTTGTTCAGCCTGGTGAGTGGGACGTCAGTGTGCCTGATGATAGAGTCACCTATTACAAGTGTATCAGGTGTGTTTTTTAGCCTTAAGGGCTGTGACTGTTTGGCACACTGGCTTTGTGAGATATGTGTTGCACGTGTTTTGTTTTGGGGTAGCGGTTTCTTGTTAAGCAGCAAATGAAGTTCTTCCTATCCTATCAGATTTTTTTGCTGTTGTAATCCTAGTTAGTTCGTAACAGAATTACTGCATTAAGACATTACTGCTCCTTTTACTTTCATACTTTGTGTCTCTTTCCTGGTCTAGAAGGGCTTAGGAAGCTTAAAGTGCTTTGCCCTCCACAGAAAACTTGCCAGTAGAATTCCCAAAGCTTCCAGCAGACTCTTCTGACTGCCTTGCTACCATCTTCATCAAAAGTTTAACTGGAAAAAAATAGAAATTTCTACCACAGAAAACAGTGGAAATCACAGGTGATACGATGCCCTCTGTTGGGCCAATATGGTTCCACTGTTAGATGTTACGTAACTTTGAAATCTGAAAAAGTTGTCCCTTTTCATAAAGGTGTGCCATCTAATGCCTTTAATCACTTCACCCAAGTTTCATTCTCATACATGTGCACATTTTACAACAATTTATATTTATAGTCTAAACATGTTTTTCATCCCCATCATGAGACAGAAGCAGCACCTTTTGGTTTTATAACATTTCTAAGAGCAAAGCTCTGCCTGGTAAAGGGCATTAGCAATTTGTTCCCAATTTATCAAAGGCTTTGATACAGCAATTCATCACATCTTTCAGAAGCCCTTCATCAACTGTAACATATCCACCGTTTGGCCCTCCGTACCATCGACATTAAATCACACCCCTGCATTTGTTGAACAAACATACATTCTGTAAAATTCAGGGGAACCATACATATATATGTATCTGTACATTTCGATATCTATTTATCAATCTATATGTATAAAACATATAATCTACATATATATATATATATATATATATATATATATATATATATATATATATATATATGTGTGTGTGTGTGTGTGTGTGTGTGTGTGTGTGTGTGTGTAGATAGATATAGATATATTTAGGTATACATTTATTTATTTATTTTATTTTACATTTGTTGACCGGGATAGTTCGACTGGATACATGTCCATTTTCAGTGGAGGCCCAGGGAGAAAAGCTCCAAGATAATAATACACATTGAACATTTAGTAAATGCTAGTTTCAAGCAGATTATAGTCATAAGCAATACCAGCATTTAGCACATATAGTACTAACTTAATATAAAACACTTTACAAAACATAACATTATTTTCAAAGTTATATATACATAACATTACATTCAGGTTTAAGACATGTTTAGCAGCAGTTATACAATTGACCCTTCCTGAAATGGAGTGGTAGAAAAAAGTTAGAAGTAGTTGAAAGTAAGGCACCAAAGAAATAGAGAGGTCACTAGTCGGGGTTAGTGCAAGGACATAACCAATGAGTTTTGAAGTATTTCTTGAGTTTGTTATTGAATTGAGGTAGTAAGGGTTCTAGGGTCATACAATCATACCTCTCAACGGGTCTATATTGAATCAGCGAATGCTTAAAAAAGTGAACGCTGATTCATCTGCCCTATTTCAGCAAATGGTGAAAGTCCCGAACACCTGGAACAGCAAATTTTTTCAATGGGAAAAAAAATTCACTGGGCCGGTTTCGGGAGTTTGCCATTTCCTCCACTGTGGTGCGATCTCGGAGTTGGTATATTTAAGTAGGGGGGCTGTGGGGGTGAAGGCCCCCCCCCCCATTAAATACTGTTTTAAGTGGGCCTTCTTTGTTTTTTTTTTTTTTTTTTTTTTTGTGGAACAGCAATTTTTTTCCCTGGGAAAAAAAAGCATTCGCTGAACTAGGGTTGATAAATAAGTGTTCGCTTTTTAAGTGTTCACTTATTTAATATAGACCCCCTCTCAACTATACAGATTTTTGCAGAATGTCCAGATTTTTGTCTCATAGCTTTGGTCTGTTTTTCATAAAATTTTGTTTTTCTGGCAAATTAATGGCAAATCATTAAAGATTATAGTTAGAAAATAATGACAGACATTTAAGTTTCAGATTTCATACCCTTCCGAAAATTCATGCTAATACAAAACCTGTTATTCTATCAACTTTCTAGGTTTGTAGGAGCAACATTTGAAAATTGCCTCTATTTTTGTCCCTTTGTCCCACTTTTATATATGTCTTTGTCCAGATTTCTTGTTCTAAGAGGTTGAGAGGTAACATTGTTGCGTAAATATGTAGATATACATCATTCCCCAAAACAAGTTACCAGGCATATGCAGAAATGTAACACATGCTAAATTCGAGTGAAACAACTTATGATGCCTTAATATTTCCAACTTTATACAATCACTTTAGGTTTCAAGGCAGTCCAAATGCTGATGAAATGCTTAGTCATCCGTGGCCAACATTGGAGTATGTTCGACAACACAGGCATTTATAAAGGTATTGTTCTGCGCAATATCTGTAGAAATGTACTACAAAGTGTATGGCAGGCAAATGATGGGTGTCAAAGCCATGGCTTAAAACTCAGTCCCAAGAAATGCATAATAATACCTTTTGGGAAGTTGGCCCAATAATTAAAATTCCTCATCAATAAAACACTCCTAAAAGTAGACACAGGAATCAGGGATTCAAGAACTCATGTAGATAGTAACCTGGCTTTCAACCAACATTTGTCAAAGTAAAAAGAAAATGTTTTAATGTCACTCAACTTATAAGTAAGGACATAGCATCTAGGTCCATGGAAGTCATAGTGTCACTTTACTCAGCCCTCTTCAGACACATCATTGTGTATAACCCCCACTTTGATATGTACCAAACAGCTGGAGCATCCACAAAGATTCCTTACAAAAAGAATACAGGACATAAATACAACGTCCCATGCAAATCACCTAAAAGCCTTACCTCTATACTCATGTTTCCTAAGGACTGCTGAGAGGTGACTTATGCTTAGCATTTGAGGTATGCTTGCATCCCGCTTTGAAGGAACTCTTGCATATCCACAAAATGAACAGCTCCAGAACTATAAGATCTAAGGATTTAAACTTTGCTTGTGACTTCAATAGGACATGCTGAAGGGACAAGTATGTGTCCCACAGAATCCTCATTCTCTGGAAGAGGCTTCCCATCCATGTAAAGCAAAGCCCTTCCCTAACACTTTTCAAGTTTAACCTGGACCAGTGCATGAGAAATTTAAAATTCACCCCTGGTCTGACACCTATGTCTCTGATGGACAGAGGCAGTCATTACATTATGACCTAAAGAAATCCCAACCCCTCCGAGCTACACGCTCTAGGGACCTAAACCTTGACACCACAATAAACAGGACATGCTGGAGAGATAGATTCCTGTTCCACAGGCTTCCCATACTCTGGAACAGGCTACCCGTCCATGTCAAGCAAAGTTCATCATTAGCACTCTTCAAGAAAAATCTTGATGAGTGGATGGGAAATAGGAAATACACCCCGGGGATCACTTCTGTTTCTCTGCTTGACAGTGGCACAGGAAAATAACTTTCTTGGGTGGTGTAAGCCAGGGAATCTTGTTGGCTAGGCTTATGTAGGCCCTTGGGCTGATAGCCTAGTACCTACCTATGAACCTATGAACGTATGAACCTATTAACTAAAATAAACCCCTTGAAATAACCTTCAAGGCACAATAGCCTGTAGGATATTTTTGTGTTGCATGGCTGGGCTTATAAAGGCCCCATTGGTCGTTAGCCTAGTATACACCTATGAGTCTATGAACCAATGCTTCACAGCAGTCTGTTAACTGTTTTTTCAGCTAACTTGGTAATAAAACCAATGGTGTTTATTGGAATGACACCATCTGTCCAGCACTGCTGATTCCATTTGCTCTGTCTCAAAGACTGATAGTTGTTTTTCCTCTTTTCAATACTTACATTAAAAGTGTGACTTTCTATGAGGCCCAGAAATACTTATTTAGTACACCCTGATACAGTGCTAGCTATTCCCATGATTACACCCTGATACAGTGCTAGCTATTCCCATGATTACACCCTAATACAGTGCTAGCCATTTCCATGATTACACCCTAATACAGTGCTAGCTATTCAAATAATTACACCCTAATTCAGTGCTAGCTATTCCCATGATCACACAGTGATACAGTGCTAGCTATTCACATGATTACACCCTGATACAGTGCTATCTATTCACATGATTACACCCTGATACAGTGCTAGCTATTCACATGATTACACCCTGATACAGTGCTATCTATTCACATGATTACACAGTGATACAGTGCTAACCATTCCCATGATAACACCCTGTTACAGTGCTAGCTATTCACATGATTACACCCTGATACAGTGCTAGCTATTCCCATGATTATACCCTGATACAGTGCTAGCTATTCACATGATTACACCCTGATACAGTGCTAGCTATTCCCATGATTATACCCTGATACAGAGCTAGCTATTCACATGATTACACCCTAATACAGTGCTAGCTATTCCCATGATTACACCCTGTTACAGTGCTAGCTATTCACATAGTTATACTCTAATTCAGTGCTAGCTATTCCCATGATTACACCCTGATACAGTGCTAGCTATTCACATGATTACACCCATATACAGTGCTAGCTATTCCCATGATTACACCCTGATACAGTGCTATCTATTCACATGATTACACAGTGATACAGTGCTAGCTATTCCCATGATTACACCCTGTTACAGTGCTAGCTATTCACATGATTACACCCTGATACAGTGCTAGCTATTCCCATGATCACACCCTGATACAGTGCTAGCTATTCACATGATTACACCCCGATGCAGTGCTAGCTATTCCCCTGATTACATCCTGCTACAGTACAAGCTATTCCCATGATTACACCCTGATGCAGTGCTAGCTATCTGCATGATTACACCCTGATACAGTGCTAGCTATTCCCATGATTACACCCTGTTACAGTGCTAGCTATTCCCATGATTACATCCTGATACAGTGCTAGCTGTTCACATGATTATACCCTGATGCAGTGCTAGCTATTCCTCTGATTACATCCTGCTACAGTGCTAGCTATTCCCATGATTACACCCTGATACAGTGCTAGCTATTCCCCTGATTACATCCTGCTATGGTGCTAGTTATTCCCATGATTACACCATGATACAGTGCTAGCTATTCACATGATTACACCCTGATACAGTGCTAGCTGTTCACATGATTACACCCTAAAATTGCTAGCTATTCACATGATTACACCCTGTTACAGTATTAGCTATTCACATGATTACACCCTGATACAGTGTTAGCTAGACCCATGATTACACCCTGTTACAGCGCTAGCTATTCCCATGATTACACCATGATACAGTGCTAGCTATTCACATGATTACACCCTGATACAGTGCTAGCTGTTCACATGATTACACCCTGATGCAATGCTAGCTATTTCCATGATTACACCCTGATACAGTGCTAGCTATTCCCATGATTATACCCTGATACAGAGCTAGCTATTCCCATGATTACACCCTAATACAGTGCTAGCTATTCCCATGATTACACCCTGTTACAGTGCTAGCTATTCACATAATTACACCCTAATTCAGTGCTAGCTATTCCCATGATTACACCCTGATACAGTGCTAGCTATTCCCATGATTACACCCTGATACAGTGCTAGCTATTCCCATGATTACACCCAGATACAGTGCTATCTATTCACATGATTACACCCTGATACAGTGCTAGCTATTCACATGATTACACCTTGATACAGTGCTATCTATTCACATGATTACACAGTGATACAGTGCTAGCTATTCACATGATTACACCCTGTTACAGTGCTAGCTATTCACATGATTACACCTTGATACAGTGCTAGCTATTCCCATGATTACACCCTGATACAGTGCAGCTATGCCCATGATTACACACTGCTACAGTGCTAGCTATTCACATGATTACACCCTGATACAGTGCTAGCTATTCCCATGATTACACCATGATACAGTGCTAGCTGATCACATGATTACACCCTGATACAGTGCTAGCTATTCCCATGATTACACCATGATACAGTGCTAGCTGTTCACATGATTACACCCTGATACAGTGCTAGCTATTCCCATGATTACACCATGATACAGTGCTAGCTGTTCACATGATTACACCCTAATACAGTGCTAGACATTTCCATGATTACACCCTAATACAGTGCTAGCTATTCAAATAATTACACCCTAATTCAGTGCTAGCTATTCCCATGATCACACAGTGATACAGTGCTAGCTATTCACATGATTACACCCTGATACAGTGCTATCTATTCACATGATTACACCCTGATACAGTGCTAGCTATTCACATGATTACACCCTGATACAGTGCTATCTATTCACATGATTACACAGTGATACAGTGCTAACCATTCCCATGATAACACCCTGTTACAGTGCTAGCTATTCACATGATTACACCCTGATACAGTGCTAGCTATTCCCATGATTATACCCTGATACAGTGCTAGCTATTCACATGATTACACCCTGATACAGTGCTAGCTATTCCCATGATTATACCCTGATACAGAGCTAGCTATTCACATGATTACACCCTAATACAGTGCTAGCTATTCCCATGATTACACCCTGTTACAGTGCTAGCTATTCACATAGTTATACTCTAATTCAGTGCTAGCTATTCCCATGATTACACCCTGATACAGTGCTAGCTATTCACATGATTACACCCATATACAGTGCTAGCTATTCCCATGATTACACCCTGATACAGTGCTATCTATTCACATGATTACACAGTGATACAGTGCTAGCTATTCCCATGATTACACCCTGTTACAGTGCTAGCTATTCACATGATTACACCCTGATACAGTGCTAGCTATTCCCATGATCACACCCTGATACAGTGCTAGCTATTCACATGATTACACCCCGATGCAGTGCTAGCTATTCCCCTGATTACATCCTGCTACAGTACAAGCTATTCCCATGATTACACCCTGATGCAGTGCTAGCTATTCCCATGATTATACCCTGATACAGTGCTAGCTATTCACATGATTACACCCTGATACAGTGCTAGCTATTCCCATGATTATACCCTGATACAGAGCTAGCTATTCACATGATTACACCCTAATACAGTGCTAGCTATTCCCATGATTACACCCTGTTACAGTGCTAGCTATTCACATAGTTATACTCTAATTCAGTGCTAGCTATTCCCATGATTACACCCTGATACAGTGCTAGCTATTCACATGATTACACCCATATACAGTGCTAGCTATTCCCATGATTACACCCTGATACAGTGCTATCTATTCACATGATTACACAGTGATACAGTGCTAGCTATTCCCATGATTACACCCTGTTACAGTGCTAGCTATTCACATGATTACACCCTGATACAGTGCTAGCTATTCCCATGATCACACCCTGATACAGTGCTAGCTATTCACATGATTACACCCCGATGCAGTGCTAGCTATTCCCCTGATTACATCCTGCTACAGTACAAGCTATTCCCATGATTACACCCTGATGCAGTGCTAGCTATTTGCATGATTACACCCTGATACAGTGCTAGCTATTCCCATGATTACACCCTGTTACAGTGCTAGCTATTCCCATGATTACATCCTGATACAGTGCTAGCTGTTCACATGATTATACCCTGATGCAGTGCTAGCTATTCCTCTGATTACATCCTGCTACAGTGCTAGCTATTCCCATGATTACACCCTGATACAGTGCTAGCTATTCCCCTGATTACATCCTGCTATGGTGCTAGTTATTCCCATGATTACACCATGATACAGTGCTAGCTATTCACATGATTACACCCTGATACAGTGCTAGCTGTTCACATGATTACACCCTAAAATTGCTAGCTATTCACATGATTACACCCTGTTACAGTATTAGCTATTCACATGATTACACCCTGATACAGTGTTAGCTAGACCCATGATTACACCCTGTTACAGCGCTAGCTATTCCCATGATTACACCATGATACAGTGCTAGCTATTCACATGATTACACCCTGATACAGTGCTAGCTGTTCACATGATTACACCCTGATGCAATGCTAGCTATTTCCATGATTACACCCTGATACAGTGCTAGCTATTCCCATGATTATACCCTGATACAGAGCTAGCTATTCCCATGATTACACCCTAATACAGTGCTAGCTATTCCCATGATTACACCCTGTTACAGTGCTAGCTATTCACATAATTACACCCTAATTCAGTGCTAGCTATTCCCATGATTACACCCTGATACAGTGCTAGCTATTCCCATGATTACACCCTGTTACAGTGCTAGCTATTCACATGATTACACCTTGATACAGTGCTAGCTATTCCCATGATTACACCCTGATACAGTGCAGCTATGCCCATGATTACACACTGCTACAGTGCTAGCTATTCACATGATTACACCCTGATACAGTGCTAGCTATTCCCATGATTACACCATGATACAGTGCTAGCTGATCACATGATTACACCCTGATACAGTGCTAGCTATTCCCATGATTACACCATGATACAGTGCTAGCTGTTCACATGATTACACCCTGATACAGTGCTAGCTATTCCCATGATTACACCATGATACAGTGCTAGCTGTTCACATGATTACACCCTAATACAGTGCTAGACATTTCCATGATTACACCCTAATACAGTGCTAGCTATTCAAATAATTACACCCTAATTCAGTGCTAGCTATTCCCATGATCACACAGTGATACAGTGCTAGCTATTCACATGATTACACCCTGATACAGTGCTATCTATTCACATGATTACACCCTGATACAGTGCTAGCTATTCACATGATTACACCCTGATACAGTGCTATCTATTCACATGATTACACAGTGATACAGTTCTAACCATTCCCATGATAACACCCTGTTACAGTGCTAGCTATTCACATGATTACACCCTGATACAGTGCTAGCTATTCCCATGATTATACCCTGATACAGTGCTAGCTATTCACATGATTACACCCTGATACAGTGCTAGCTATTCCCATGATTATACCCTGATACAGAGCTAGCTATTCACATGATTACACCCTAATACAGTGCTAGCTATTCCATGATTACACCCTGTTACAGTGCTAGCTATTCACATAGTTATACTCTAATTCAGTGCTAGCTATTCCCATGATTACACCCTGATACAGTGCTAGCTATTCACATGATTACACCCATATACAGTGCTAGCTATTCCCATGATTACACCCTGATACAGTGCTATCTATTCACATGATTACACAGTGATACAGTGCTAGCTATTCCCATGATTACACCCTGTTACAGTGCTAGCTATTCACATGATTACACCCTGATACAGTGCTAGCTATTCCCATGATCACACCCTGATACAGTGCTAGCTATTCACATGATTACACCCCGATGCAGTGCTAGCTATTCCCCTGATTACATCCTGCTACAGTACAAGCTATTCCCATGATTACACCCTGATGCAGTGCTAGCTATTTGCATGATTACACCCTGATACAGTGCTAGCTATTCCCATGATTACACCCTGTTACAGTGCTAGCTATTCCCATGATTACATCCTGATACAGTGCTAGCTGTTCACATGATTATACCCTGATGCAGTGCTAGCTATTCCTCTGATTACATCCTGCTACAGTGCTAGCTATTCCCATGATTACACCCTGATACAGTGCTAGCTATTCCCCTGATTACATCCTGCTATGGTGCTAGTTATTCCCATGATTACACCATGATACAGTGCTAGCTATTCACATGATTACACCCTGATACAGTGCTAGCTGTTCACATGATTACACCATGATACAGTGCTAGCTATTCACATGATTACACCCTGATACAGTGCTAGCTGTTCACATGATTACACCCTGATGCAATGCTAGCTATTTCCATGATTACACCCTGATACAGTGCTAGCTATTCCCATGATTATACCCTGATACAGAGCTAGCTATTCCCATGATTACACCCTAATACAGTGCTAGCTATTCCCATGATTACACCCTGTTACAGTGCTAGCTATTCACATAATTACACCCTAATTCAGTGCTAGCTATTCCCATGATTACACCCTGATACAGTGCTAGCTATTCCCATGATTACACCCTGATACAGTGCTAGCTATTCCCATGATTACACCCAGATACAGTGCTATCTATTCACATGATTACACCCTGATACAGTGCTAGCTATTCACATGATTACACCTTGATACAGTGCTATCTAGTCACATGATTACACAGTGATACAGTGCTAGCTATTCCCATGATTACACCCTGTTACAGTGCTAGCTATTCACATGATTACACCTTGATACAGTGCTAGCTATTCCCATGATTACACCCTGATACAGTGCAGCTATGCCCATGATTACACACTGCTACAGTGCTAGCTATTCACATGATTACACCCTGATACAGTGCTAGCTATTCCCATGATTACACCATGATACAGTGCTAGCTGTTCACATGATTACACCCTGATACAGTGCTAGCTATTCCCATGATTACACCATGATACAGTGCTAGCTGTTCACATGATTACACCCTGATACAGTGCTAGCTATTCCCATGATTACACCATGATACAGTGCTAGCTGTTCACATGATTACACCCTGATACAGTGCTAGCTATTCCCATGATTACACCATGATACAGTGCTAGCTGTTCACATGATTTCACCCTGATACAGTGCTAGCTATTCCCATGATTGCACCATGATACAGTACTAGCTGTTCGCATGATTACACCCTGATGCAATGAGAGCTATTCCCATGATTACACCCTGATACAGTGCTAGCTATTCCCATGATTACACCATGATACAGTGCTAGCTATTCACATGATTACACCATGATGCAGTGCTAGCTATTCCCCTGATTACATCATGCTACAGTGCTAGCTATTCCCATGATTACACCCTGACACAGTGCTAGCTATTTGCATAATTACACCCTGATACAGTGATAGCTATTTCCATGATTACACCCTGCTACAGTGCTAGCTATTCCCATGATTACACCCTGATACAGTGCTAGCTATTCACATGATTACACCCTGATACAGTGCTAGCTATTCACATGATTATACCCTTATGCAGTGCTAGCTATTCCCCTGATTACATCCTGCTACAGTGTTAGCTATTCCCATGATTACATCATGATACAGTGCTAGCTATTCGCATGATTACACCCTGATACAGTGCTAGCTGTTCACGATTACACCCTGATGCAATGCTAGCTATTCCCATGATTACACCCTGATACAGTGCTAGCTATTCCCATGATTATACCCTGATACAGAGCTTGCTATTCCCATGATTACACTCTAATACAGTGCTAGCTATTCCCATGATTACACCCTGTTACAGTGCTAGCTATTCACATAATTACACCCTAATTCAGTGCTAGCTATTCCCATGATTACACCCTGATACAGTGCTAGCTATTCACATGATTACACCCTGATACAGTGCTAGCTATTCCCATGATTACACCCTGATACGGTGCTATCTATTCACATGATTACACCCTGATACAGTGCTAGCTATTCACATGATCACACCCTGATACAGTGCTAGCTATTCACATGATTACACCCTGATGCAGTGCTAGCTGTTCCCCTGATTACATCCTGCTACAGTACTAGCTATTCCCATGATTACACCCTGATACAGTGCTAGCTGTTTGCATGATTACACCCTGATACAGTGCTAGCTATTCCCATGATTACACCCTATTACAGTGCTAGTTATTCCCATGATTACACCCTGATACAGTGCTAGCTGTTCACATGATTATACCCTGATGCAGTGCTAGCTATTCCCCTGATTACATCCTGCTACAGTGCTAGCTATTCCCATGATTACACCCTGATACAGTGCTAGCTATTCACATGATTACACCCTGATGCAGTGCTAGCTATTCCCCTGATTACATCCTGCTACAGTGCTAGTTATTCCCATGATTACACCATGATACAGTGCTAGCTATTCGCATGATTACACCCTGATACAGTGCTAGCTGTTCACATGATTACACCCTGATGCAATGCTAGCTATTTCCATGATTACACCCTGATACAGTGCTAGCTATTTCCATGATTATACCCTGATACAGAGCTAGCTATTCCCATGATTACACCCTAATACAGTGCTAGCTATTCCCATGATTACATCCTGTTACAGTGTTAGCTATTCACATAATTACACCCTAACTCAGTGCTAGCTATTCCCATGATTACACCCTGATACAGTGCTAGCTATTCCCATGATTGCACCCTCTTCACATGATTACTAGTAGAATCAAGTGCCATCTGTTTGGTCAGTCGTCGCTTTGGTCAACAGCTGAAAGTGCAGAGGTGTTTGTTCAAGTGTCCAGTTTATCAAATGTACAGTTTCAGGTGTTTGTTTTGCCATAACAGGCAAGTGGAATGTAAACTAGGCATGTGTGTGTGTGTGTGTGTGTGTGTGTGTGTGTGTGTGTGTGTGTGTGTGTGTGTGTGTGCGTGTGTGCGTGTGTGTGTGTGTGTGTGTGTGTGTGTGCATGTTTGCTAAATCATGAATGTGTGTTGGTTAGAGTTAGATAAAAGGTTAGGCTTGGGGACAGATGTAGCGTGTGTGTGTGTGTGTGTGTGTGTGTGTGTGTGTGTGTGTGTGCATGTTTGCTAAATCATGAATGTGTGTTGGTTAGAGTTAGATAAAAGGTTAGGCTTGGGGGCAGATTTAGCGTGTGTGTGTGTGTGTGTGTGTGTGTGTGTGTGTGTGTGTGTGTGTGTGTGTGCGTGTGTGCGTGTGTGTGTGTGTGTGTGTGTGTGTGTGCATGTTTGCTAAATCATGAATGTGTGTTGGTTAGAGTTAGATAAAAGGTTAGGCTTGGGGACAGATTTAGCGTGTGTGTGTGTGTGTGTGTGTGTGTGTGTGTGTGTGTGTGTGTGTGTGTGTGTGCATGTTTGCTAAATCATGAATGTGTGTTGGTTAGAGTTAGATAAAAGGTTAGGCTTGGGGACAGATTTAGCATGTGTGTGTGTGTGTGTGTGTGTGTGTGTGTGTGTGTGTGTGTGTGTGTGTGTGTGTGCATGTTTGCTAAATCATGAATGTGTGTTGGTTAGGGTTAGATAAAAGGTTAGGCTTGGGGACAGATTTAGCGTGTGTGTGTGTGTGTGTGTGTGTGTGTGTGTGTGTGTGTGTGTGTGTGTGTGTGTGTGTGTGTGAGCATGTGTGTTTTCTAAAGCATGAATGTGTGTTGGTTAGGGTTAGATAAAATTTTAGGTTTGGGGACAGTCGGTGTGTGTGTGTGTGTGTGTGTGTGTGTGTGTGTGTGTGTGTGTGTGTGTGTGTGTGTGTGTGTGTGTGTGGTGATTGTCCAAGCTGTCTTGTGGCATTATATGGGAAGGGCTTTTTAAGTGAAGATGTGCATTATGGTTAGTGGCAGGGGTGTACCACCTACTGTGTGTGATAAGCATGGGTGAACCACCTCTACAGTGTTCTAAGGAGGGTTGTACTACCTGCAATGTTTTGTAAGGAGGGGTGTACCACACACATAGTGTGATATGGAAGGGTGTCTCATCTGCAGTGTGTGATAAGCAGCTGCATTTCTGATACAGATGAATGTACCACCTGTAGAACAGCAGAGGGGTAACACAGAACAAGCCAGTGGTTGTAATACAGCCTTCAAAAGAATGAAAGAGACACTGAAAGGAGGGAAAGCTGCTTACTGCAGACCTGGAGTAAGAAACATTGCTTTGAGTTGGAGAAATGCAGAAATGCAATGCTTTCTCATCCCAGTGCTAATGCAAATACAGTAGATATGTTGCTATAAAAGACATATCCCAGCATTAAGTAATGGTGCAAAAGGAATACTGAAATCTATGTTATGTCATTTTTATACCTAATTTAACAGCTATATATCTTGGGGAAATAAACTTGGAAAAGGAAAATAGAGCAGAAGGCAGGGAATTTCCACAGTGATGGGTATGTGAGTGTGTGTCATGTTTCCATGTGCATGACAAAGCCCAGAATAAACTACTGAATTGGCAGTCTATTCATTAATAGTTATAACAGTGAATGGGCCAAGATGCCTCCTGGGTAATGTACAAGTTGGTTTCTGAAATGATGATGAGGGAAATGTAAAGCTGAAGATGCTGCTTATTAATTTAATGCTGACAGCATCCCTTTTTATTCCAAGGTGTAAATGATGCAGTTTGCAACCTATTCAGCTCTGAACTGCATGCTGTACAGCAATGGCATTTATAATTCTTTGTCATTTGGCAGTTTTAAAAATAAAAGGAGCTACTTAAAAATACATCCTTTTGCAATATACATTAAACCTCTGTGAAACAGTGCTTTGAACAGACAATGCATATTCTGAACAGGCACAAACAACTCACCTAACCAAGGTGATTGATAAGATAAGAAAGATAAGCCCCCTTCCACCTTAATTTCTGTAAAGCCTTACTTACAAAGAACTAAAGAGAATGAATGTGTTGAAAAAAAGTTGCTTGCAGAATTCATGTTTTATGAATTGCCATTCTAGAATGTATAAAGGCTTCTTTCAAGAATGCACTGGTCTGAAGTGTTCATTGGTAGGTTATATGGGTATGGATATGAATATGCAAAGGGTAGATAGCTAGACAGATAACTAGATACATGGATGGATAAATAGACAGACAGATAGCTGGACAGACAGACACAGCTAGATGGAGAGATAGATAAATATAGATAGATTATAACTAGATAGATATGTAGATAGATGATATACCGATAACTAGATAGATAGACAAATAAGTAAGTAAATAAATAAGTTTTTCAATAGTCACTGGCTCACTTCCTAACTCACCATTTATCTTTATCATTTACCACTATCAGCAGTAGAGACTCCATGGGACAATTACTCCAAATTTGGCAATAAACAGCATCAGACAGTCCTGATTTGTGAAGCTCAAAGCTGTCACATTTAACACAAATCCCTTTCATAGACTTGCTGCTTTCTATCAGTTCCTCAAAATGATACACAGTTTAACTGATGGGGCTCTCCAGGGAGAGACTTTTTTCCCTTATGACTGAGGTACGTTTACAATGGAATTAGGCATAAGATCAAGGGTGAAAGTAATCACCACCTGCATGGAGTTGTGGGAGCCGAGACAGCTGTGAAGAAAACTGTTGGAAAAATATGATCAAATGGACTCATAATGATTTTTCAATTATGTCGTTTCAAAGATTTCCCTTTCATTTAAATTACATGATTATGAAAGGTACGGTGATGACTATCTTCTCAAAGAGCTTAAGGATAGTGTTTCAGCATAAAACATATAATTGTGGCAGGCAGAATTTATAAGTCCAAGTAATGTAAATATTGTAAAAGCTATATGGACCTGGATTCCAACCTATGTACTGCTGTTGGTGTCAATGACAAGAATAACATATACAGAAGATGAATTATGTCTTTAGAACAACCCTTCTGAGAAGGTCAGGCAGTAATAGTAGTAGCCTAAGGTATGGTATGGAGCTTCCTACCCTGTACGTTTCATAAGGTGGTCACATGCTGAACTTCTGCATGCACTATAAAGGAGCAAAGTAAAATTAAAAACAGTTCATTAGTATGCAGTGAAAGTGCTGGAACAAAGAGCAGCTACAGGAAATGTGAAACAGTGACTGCACATACGGTACACAAAAAAAACAACATTAGAACACTGAATAACCTTGTCTGAGCAAGGTGGTGAGATACTAATGGCAGAAGCACTGGATACTGAAATACATAATAATGTGGCAAGGCATTATGGTACTGAAGTGGCTAAAAAACACTGGAAACATAATCCACAAAGCATCACAGAAAATGATGGTCATGGGATCACTCATTACCAACAGTTCAAAAGACAGATGCTAGGAAACCAGATATAGTGGTCCATGAAAAGAAGGCAAAAGTAGCATTGATCATTGAAATTGCCACACCCAGTGATTACAGTGTCTTATGTACAGAGAGACACAAAGTCATAAAATATCAGGATTTGCAGGCAGAAGAGAGATCAATGTGTAAGAAAGATACCCCAACAGTTCCAATAGTAGTAAAAGCAACAGGTATTATAAAAAACAATCTACAATCGTATTTAGATATGTTACTAATACATGTAACTCCATACAAATTGCAGGAGTCGTCATTACTGGGCACACTGCAGGTGCTGCAAAGAGCACCTCTGGCTGACATCAAAGATTGAAACAATACTAATTTCATGAACTTTAATCTACTTTGACTTAGGTATGGGATCTATTCCCATCATGGTATTAGAAACCCAAAAGACTTGAAGAAATTAAAAAAAAAAACAAAGAGACAGCTAACAGTGTCTCGAAAGGTAAATGGGTGTTGGTGACACTGGAATTTATCATCATCCTGTTCCGTCTTCACAGTGTAGCTTGACATCTTCTAATTGTGTTTCTGAAGCATGGTAGTTTGCTTTCAGGAACATCAAGCCTTTAAATTCTTTACAGAAATTGTGCCCTTCTATCTGTTACTACAGCCCTAGCAGCACTAAAAAATATTATGTGAAGGTGAGTAAGCAAAAGGTGCTACGAAGCAGCCAGATTTAAGAATGGCAGTTATATGATGTTTGTTACCCATAAACCAATGGTTTATCACATATAGTGAAGCATATTTCATCTTCCCCGTACTCTTATCTCGCTATATGTGTCCGTTACGAACTTTCAACTTATAGTTTTATCCC
Organism: Protopterus annectens; assembly: GCF_019279795.1. Lineage (NCBI taxonomy): Eukaryota > Metazoa > Chordata > Ceratodontiformes > Protopteridae > Protopterus > Protopterus annectens. Next base: position 1,176,409,883 of record NC_056737.1, on the reverse strand, counting down.
AAAATGCCACCGTGTCCCACATGGAGTACAATGCCGTGTATCGCACAGTGTAGCAGCAGGCAGCAGTGTGTTGTGGGATTGGTCATTGAGAACAATATTAGTAACGGCAGATCATTAAGCAGTGTCTACATCAACACAACCGTCAACTTATGATGTAAAGGAATCCATGAAAGTGCTACTCCAGCCTCAGCCGTAGAAATGGAATGGAATCTGTCCAGTATTTCAGAAGTCTTTGCACAGCAAGTTCATTTATTTCTGCTACTGCAGCATCCGTTGTCTCATATAGTAGGCAGAACATCACAACATGGGAAGGTCTTGCATTACACTATCTAATAAACATGAACTCTAGTGTCTGCTTAAGTCTGCTGTATCCGTAGTCTGCCTTTTGTGGACCCTCCAGAAAGTTTTCATCATTGTAAGACATTGCAAACTCTGCTTGTATTTACTGAAAACATTAAACTTTTAACTCCTCAAGAAGATATTTATCTTACTACTCCAATTTTCACATTTAAAAAGGTACAGTGTTTCTTGCTGGAAAATCATTGCCAGATTTCTGACTGCCATGGTTAATTCCAATATTACTGTTACTTGTAGCACCAGTTTGCAAATGCGCTACTGCTCCTGATGACAATGGAGGTGAAGGATTACATGATGCAGTGGTCAGTCACAGCCATAAGGTCTGCTGTCTGACTGCTGACCTTTATGAGATGTGATGACAGCGTCTTATGCTTAAAACATGAAGCATCATGGGACATGATTATTTGAGCAACTTTGTACATGTCTGGGATAGCAAAGGCTGCAGACTAAGAAATATATTCTATGAAGAGCTTCAGGTATTGATACTGTCACATGCAAGCAAAACCAAGACTCACTCCTCCAAGAAAAGGAAACCAGTCTGGTGGACCCCTGCCATAAACAAGCTATACAACAGAAGGAGGAAACTAGTACAAAAAAGAGTAAAATCCCAAGAAGGGAAGACATCTCTGATCAGTATCAGCAAGAAATTACGATCCCTCATAAAATCATCCAAGGCAAGCTTCAAAAGAAAAATTGCCACGGACTCCAAAGATAACCGCAAGGCATTCTTTAGCTATGTCAAGAATCTAAGTGGCAATGCTCAGATCTGCTTGGAGTTCATGCAGAATGGCACAAAATACACTGAACCGACCAATTTCACCAACATCCTGGCAGATAGGTTCAGTGCAAACATCACCCCCTCCCACCCCCAAAAGGGCCCATAACCATACAAGAAGAAGAATGTAGAGCCCCTGAAATCACAGACACTCAGGTTAAAACAGCCCTCTCCAAAGCCAAAAACACAGCATCGATGGGACTGGACGGTGTCCCAGGCTGCATCTTACATGTGCTCAAAGACGAAGTAACCCCTCACCTAAACACATTGTTCCAACCCAGCCTCTCCACAGGCTACATACCCATAGAGTGGTGCACAGCAACGGTTATTCCACTCCACAAAGGTGGAGCCACAACAGACCCCAGGAACTATCACCATATAAGCCTGACTAGCTTGGTCTGCAATGCTATGGAGTGCATCATCATGGAACTCATTAACAGAGATATTGGGAACCTCCAAACACTGGACCCTATCCAGTTCGGCTTTGTTAAGGGCAGATCATGTCTCCTAAACCTGGTGGACTTCTTTGAGAGTTACCAAGGCTATAGACAAGGGAGAGGTGGTACACACAGCCTACCTAAACCTCACAAAGGCCTTCGACACCATTCCCCATTCTGGTATTATAGACAAGCTCACCAGCCTGAACATAAACCCCTATGTCACAAGATGAGTTGCCAACTGGCTCATGGACAGAACCCACATGGTGACAGTTGCGGGAACTAGGTCTGACTCTAAACCGGTTACAAGTGGCGTTCCCCAGGGCTCATTCCTAGAACCCTTCCTGTTCGGCATATATTTCTCAGAGGTACAGGCAAGTACAGGAGGACTACGGCTGACCAGGTTGACAGACTGCAAACTAGGGGCTATAACTGACTCTCCGGCTGACACAGACATCCTCCAAAAGGGTCTCACTGAGACAGATACCTGGTGTCAAAATCATGGCCTCAAGCTAAATGCCAAAACATGCATAGTCATCCCCTTTGGAAAAAACAAAGCACCCACAAACTACCACATAGGTGGTAGTCCCCTAAATACAGAAGATGTAATAAGGGATCTGGGGAACCAAGTAGATAGTAATCTACTGTACAGTTGGTCAGTTGCTCAGATGGTTACTATGCCTTTAGTTTGTTAAATGAAATGTCATAAAGTTGCAGTTGTCACTATTTGGTGTGGATATTACAGCATACAGGCTCTACTTCATGTCACTTTATAGGTTTAGATTCGCAGATTCATTGACTGATGCTGGGTAGGCACTCAATGAGATCATTAAGGTCTTAGTAAAAAAAGCATCTTGAATTACTATGTAATTCAGTAGTGGTCACTCACCCTGTTTGTGTATAAGGGCAGTGCAGGTTCAGTAGTGGTCACTCACCCTGTTTGTGTATAAGGGCAGTGCAGGTTCAGTAGTGGTCACTCACCCTGTTTGTGTATAAGGGCAGTGCAGGTTCAGTAGTGGTCACTCACCCTGTTTGTGTATAAGGGCAGTGCAGGTTCAGTAGTGGTCACTCACCCTATTTGTGTATAAGGGCAGTGCAGGATAACCCAAGGCAGAATGCATTACAAGTCATCAAGTTACTGGGATTAAATTTTGAAACTTGTCAGAGTACCGAATTGTTTCACATGTGGTCAGAGCTTGTTCCACAGGCAGGAAATGCATTGGGTAGGTACCTATTCCACCAGTAAGTCTTATTTATTTGTTGATGTAGGTTAGCATCCTTAGAATGGCTATTAAAAGAGGCACTTGTTCTATGAAGGGGGTGTAGAATGGCGGTCTGTATTACATCGTCAAAGTTGTATAAGTTCGAACAATGTAAACTCGAACCCAAAAGTCTGAAACACAAAAATAGTGAAGCCACGGCACATCAATTTTTTCCCAGGGAAAAAAAATTGCTGGGCCATTTTAGGGGCTTTGCTATTTCCTCCACTGTGGTGCAATCTCGGAGTTCATATATTTAAGTGGGGGGGGGTGTGGGTGGCACAGCCCCCCACGTTGGGGTGGGGGGGCAAAGCCCACCTCTTTAGTTTTAGTTTAAGGTTTATGTTTTTTTTTTTTTTTTTGTTAGGGAACAGCAATTTTTTCCCTGGAAAAAAAAAATCATTGTGCTGTGTTTTTGTTATTGTGCGGTTTTGGACTTTTGATATTACATTGTTTGAAATTATACAAGTTTGAAGATGTGATATAGATCCGCAGAATGACTGTTTGATGAGCCACTTATTCTATGGAGGGGTGCAGGACACTGAATAGAACAGGTTCTGTCATAGCTCAAAAGACAAGGAGTAATATATTTAGAAAGGTATATGCCAAAAGAAGCAATATATTCAGTGATGGGCCTTACGACAGATTACTGCAGAGGAATTAAGACTCTACAGGCAGAGGTGTAGCTAGAGGGGTGCGAAGGAGGCAGCCACCCCAGGTGACAGGTGTTAGTGGGTACAATCAGGGAATGCCAATCCCTTGGAGCTGTGCTACAGACGTTATGAAGTGCATTCCTTGGACCTGTGCTACAGACGTTATGAAGTGCATTCCTTGGACCTGTGCTACAGACGTTATGAAGTGCATTCCTTGGACCTGTGCTACAGACGTTATGAGGTGCATTCCTTGGACCTGTGCTACAGACGTTATGAAGTGCATTCCTTGGACCTGTGCTACAGACGTTATGAGGTGCATTCCTTGGACCTGTGCTACAGACGTTATGAGGTGCATTCCTTGGACCTGTGCTACAGACGTTATGAAGTGCATTCCTTGGACCTGTGCTACAGACGTTATGAAGTGCATTCCTTGGACCTGTGCTACAGACGTTATGAGATGCATTCCTTGGACCTGTGCTACAGACGTTATGAGGTGCATTCCTTGGACCTGTGCTACAGACGTTATGAAGTGCATTCCTTGGACCTGTGCTACAGACGTTATGAGGTGCATTCCTTGGACCTGTGCTACAGACGTTATGAGGTGCATTCCTTGGACCTGTGCTACAGACGTTATGAGGTGCATTCCTTGGACCTGTGCTACAGACGTTATGAGGTGCATTCCTTGGACCTGTGCTACAGCCGTTATGAGGTGCATTCCTTGGTCCTGTGCTACAGTCGTTATGAGGTGCATTCCTTGGACCTGTGCTACAGACGTTATGAGGTGCATTCCTTGGACCTGTGCTACAGACGTTATGAGGTGCATTCCTTGGACCTGTGCTACAGACGTTATGGGCTGAAGCTCTTTGGCACTTTTTGCATGGTTGGCATAAGATGCACCAAGTGCTTTGGTATGAAATAGATTTTTTTCTCTCCTCAAGGACAATTTTTTTAGCCCACAAGTACAAGAGGACATTCTCTGGTCCCCAACTTAAAAGTTGTGGGGGGTGTCAGTTTGAGGATTGCACAGGGTATCAGAATAGGACCTTATGGCTCTGTCTTGAGGAGATGCCTATGCATTTTTGATACTAATTATTATGTTATGTATTCACTGAAACTGAATTATAAAATTTGTTATTGTGAATATTAATTGCAATATGATACCCTGGAGCTTTTCTCCCTGGGCATCTGCTGAAAAAGGGCACCTGTGCCCAGTCAGATGTTCCTGGTAAACAAATGTCAATAAATAAATTAGTTTGGCCAGACAGAATGCTTTCCAGATTATTGTGGAGACATGCTCATCTAATATTGATGAATTTTCAGCCACAACCACCGTTATGTATTCTGGCATTCTTTGTCATTCTCCAGTCTGCACCCCATAATCTTTAAGTTGCAGACCAAAAAAAAAAACTGTAGCAAACCACGTGTTGTAAATAAATGCTACACACAAAGCATAGAACTGCTTCAGTCCTGATTCAATCGGAGCATTCCCATGTGAATGCCGCTAATGGACTCTGCAGACTGATCGGCGTCTGCCAATCATTCCTCCGACACCTCGTTCCCAGACCAGCAGCCCCTTTCATCCCAGTGTAGTTACCTCTATACTGATAAGAGGGTGTGCACTGATGTCTCTGTGCTGGAGATCTGGTGGAAGCCAGAGGTCAGAGAGAGGACATCAGTATGGTGGGCAGGAGGATGAACAAAGTAATAGCCACTCTATGGGCCTAGGGGCAGAACATGAGCTGATATAGCTCCCTATAGCCCACCTACCTTAAAATAAGTTAGTTATGTATGCACAGGTAGGTCATCAGTCACCCCCCCCCCCACTTCCAAGGATAATGGTGTTCAACTCCGATCTCCAGGCTGATTGAAGTAGAGGACCCATATGTTGAGCCCTTGGTCCTGGTGGAACGACTGTATCATTCAGCATGATAGGGAGGCTGGACAGTTAGGGGTGCTGACCAAAAGAAAATGTGTGTCAGAAAGTGAACTGACAATTCCACCTAGTTTGCAATCTTCATCAAACTCGGATAAGCCAAGAGCATTAGACTGGATAATAGAAAAATTGATGTGGAAAAGGTCGTCACAATGAGAACTTCAGAGAGCTACTTGTAATTATTTTGTTTTACATTAGAATAACCTCTTTGTACTTTCCCTACATGCGTTCTGTCAGCCAACTAATTAACAATATAATAGTCAATGTAGGGGTTTAAATTAAGTTTAGTAAGCTTTTCAAATTTTTCAGAATGTGACCAAAATATATTTTTCTTTAGCCTTAAATGATATTTTATATGTTTCTTGCAATCAACTGACAGGACAACTTGCACATTTCAGTACTTTTGGTCATAGGAAAAGGTATTTGTTATGATATTCAGCATTACTTCTCCTTCTCTCAGGAGTCTAAGCCAGGTTTTGCCATTATAAATGACTGTTTGGCCCTGATTCCTGTCTGATTATCTACGAGTCATTTAAAACTTACTCCAGCAAAGACTAAGGTGATAATTGTCATACCACTATACAAGCAACCAACTTTTTTTTTGCATTCCCCTGTTATTATTAATGAATTCCTAAAACTAGACAGTACAAAGAAATAATCTCCAGAGTGAGTGTTGCAGCAACCCTCCCTGCAGGAGGGCTAACACAAGTATTTACTTTAAAAAGCTTTTATTTATTTATTTCTTCTCTCTACGGATCTTGCTGCAGTGATTCATGCTGTTGTACCGCTTAGCTGACTACAGTGTTCTCCACTTAGGGCTGTCAGGTGTTGAGCGGGTATCCCTGCATTGAGTACTACGCTCTGTGGTAATAACACTTAGCCAGCCTGTCACAGCTCCCACATTATTCACCTTATGTAGGACTTGCACTGCTCTCCAGTCACTATCACATCAGCTTTTAAGAATTACTTATTGATACAGAGTCCTACATGATCTTGGTCCTGTTTGCTTGAAAGAGCTGCTGTGGTCATCAAGGGAGGGTCTGCCAGTTATCCTAATAGCCTAGCTCAAATGCTCTGGACAACTTTCCCTTCCTTCTTGGACAGCAGTTCTTTGGCATTATCTACCTTTTCTGTTTATGGCCTGTGACTCACAGGCATCCTTTAGGAGGTCCCTAAGACATTTTATTTTATAACAGTTTATTTAAATCCAAACTGATGTGCTACTTTGACTTTCATCAGCTTTTTAACTATATTATGTTTTATTATGCTGTGATTTTAATATGATGTGTTTTACTTTACTTAGAGATATAAAGTTCTTTTTTAATTGTAAAATGATTAGCAAAATAAACATTTTTAATCTTGTGAGTATATAAATGGGATGAAGATAGATTATAAAAGGAATACTTGACAAAATCGCAAGCAACAGTAACTAGGTGTCACCAGTGTTATGACTCTGTGTTCAATGAGGTCAGACTTTTTAACTTAGGTAGTTAATAAACATTTTGACCCGAAGCGTATAACATAGCCATCTAAACAGGTGTCATTAATAATAACAGAGTGGGTTAATTAACATGTCTTCTGGTCTTAGTGGAGTAGACAGCTCGTTTGTGCTAGTAGAGTTGTGACTGTAAATATCATACTTGGGAGTTGGAGGGGGACCAAAGGACTATGCTGTATGTCTTCACAAGTAAAAAGGTTTATCATCCCTCAGCTGTACTTGGAATTGATGAATGCGTGTTCTCTTTTGTATTATCTTTTTTCACAGAAAATAAAAAGGAACTATCCTTTAGAGAAACAATGAAATCCATGTTAGTCTTTTAACAAGGTTAACAAGACTGTGTATTTGGTGAGCGGGTGTCTGTAGCAGCTAGAGAACCTACAGTGTTAAACATTCTTTACTGTGACAGCCACTGGGGATGCACAAGCCAGTGCATTTCTTTGTGCCGATCCCAAGCTCGGATAAATGGGGAGGGTTGCGTCAGGAAGGGCATCCGGCGTAAAACTTCGCCAAATCATTTCATGCAGACACCAGTAAATATTTCCATACTGGATCGGTCGAGGCCCGGGTTAACAACGACCACCACCAGTACTGTTAGCCAACAGGGTGCTGGCGGAAATTGGGCTACTGTTGGCCGAAGGAGGACAAGAGGCAGAACGCATGGCCGAAGGCAGGAAGAGAGGAGAAAGGCTAGGACTGTGCTAGTGAGGGTCGGAACTTTGAATGTTGGCAGTATGACTGGTATAGGGAGAGAGCTAGCTGATATGATGGACAGAAGGAAGGTTAGTATATTGTGTGTGCAAGAGACCAGATGGAAGGGGAGTAAGGCTAGGTTCATAGGTTCATAGGTTCATACTAGGCTATCTGCCCTAGGGCATTTATAAGCCTAGCCAGAGTGTGTGTGGCTTTCACCACCCCTTAGGATGAGAATACTATACCCATTAGTTTGCTGTGCCTCTGTCCAGCAGTGACACAGAGATGATTCCCGGGGTAAACCTATGATCTCCCATCCACTCGTCAAGATTTCTCTTGAACAGAGTCAGTGAGGGGCTCTGCCTCACATGGACTGGGATTCTGTTCCATAGTGTAGGGAGTCTCTGGGTGATGAATCTGTCCCTCCAGCATGTCCTATTTATATCCGTGTTGAGGTTTAAGTCTCTTGCTCTCGTGGCTCTGGTGGATTTGGATTTTTTGAGGTGGAGCATGTCCATTAATTCCGGGTTGGACATGGCCTTGTATGTCAGGCACAGATCACCTCTGAGCAGATGGTATGTGACTGAATAGAGCTGGAGTTTCTTCAGTCGGGCATCGTATGACATATGTTTGAGCCCCTTTATCCTTTTGGTGAGGAACTTTTGGGGTCTTTCCAACTGCTGCAGGTGTCGGGTAAGGTACATTCCGAATGGGGCATTGTACTCAAGCATTGGTCTGATAAGTAAAGAGTACAGGGGTACAACGACCTCTCCTGATCTGGATGTGAATCCCTTCATGATCAGGTGGGCAATGTAGAAGGTCTTCCTAACCACTTTGGCAATGTGAGTGTCAAAAGAGAGGTTACTGTCAACTTGGGTCTCCAGGTCCCTGATAACTTCTTCCATGTTTAATGGATTGCCACCTATGTGGTAATTAGGGGTTACCTTGTTTTTCCCAAAGGGTATGACTATACATTTTTTGGCATTTAGCTTAAGGCCATGGCTCTGGCACCAGTTATCCATTTCTATGAGACCTCTCTGGAGGATGTCTGTGTCTGATGGAGTGTCAATTATGGTGCCCAGTTTGCAGTCATCTGCAAATTTTGTCAGCCACAATCCCCCTATGTTTGCCTGCACTTCAGAAAAATAAATGCCGAACAAGAGGGGGCCCAGGACTGAGCCCTGTGGGACACCACTCATGACCGGCTTAGAGTCTGACATGGCACCAGCAACTCTAACCCTGTTTGTTCTGTCCTTGAGACAGTTTGCAACCCATCTTGTGACATATGGGTTTACATCTAAGCTGGTGAGCTTTTCTATGATGCCCGAGTGGGGTATTGTGTCGAACTCTTTTGCTAGGTCAAGGTAGGCTGTGTGAACTGCCTTACCCTCATCAATGGCCTTAGTGACTGTTTCGAAAAAGTCGACCAAGTTCAAGAGGCAGGATCTGCCCTTGACAAAGCCAAATTGGGTAGGATCCAGTGTCTGTAGGTCCCCAATGTCTTTATTTATGAGTTCCATTATGATCCTCTCCATAGCTTTGCAGACAAGGCTCGTCAAGCTTATGGGCGGTAATTTCAGGGTCCGTAGAAGCATCGCCTTTGTGGAGTGGGACCACAGTTGCCGTCACGCCATTCTTTGGAGTGTATCCTTTAGTAAGGCTAAGATTAAACAGCAGCCTTATGTGTGGGTTTAGTTCCTCATTGAGTTCATGTAGCACACAGCCGGGGACACTGTCCGGTCTCATTGATGCTGTGTTTTGCTTTAGAGAGCAGCTCTCACCTGGGCATCTGAGATGTTTGGGAGGCTAGACTCTGGTGGGATAGATATTTCTCCTTTTGGGTTGGAGGGAGGGGAGAAATTTGCACTGAACCTGTCTGCCAGTATGTTGGCAATGTCTGTGGGTTCAGTGATTTTTTTATCATTTTGGACTAATTCTGAGCATATCTGGGAGTTTCCACCCAGGTTTCTAACATAGCTAAAGAAGGCCTTATGATTGTCTTTTGTGTCATTAGCGATTTTTCTCTCAAAGTTGGCCTTGGATGATTTTATGAGTGATCGTAGTTTTTTGCTAGTATTGATCAGAGATGCCTTCCCTTTTAGGGATTTTGCTCTGTCATGTAGTAGCTTTCTCCTCTTGTTGTAGAGTTTGTTTACGGCTGGGGTCCACCAGACCGGGTGCCTGCCTTTGGTGGAAAGGGTCTTGATTTTATTAGGGATTGCTTGATCCATACATTCCTGGAGGTGCTCGTAGAAGGCATTTGTAAGGGTTTCAGCAGCGTGGGTTGTGGTTTCCACTGGCTCAGGGGGCTTGAAGGATACCACTCCAGTCTTAAGAAGTGTGAAGTTTGCTTTTGAGAAGTTCTTCACTGTGGTCTTTTTTGCTGGTGGTGGGTGCGGGATGTGGATCTCCAGTGAGATTAATTTATGGTCTGATCTCACCAATGAGGGATATACTTCCGGTGTGGAGCATTTTGTCCCCATGTTTGTGATGATCAGGTCTAGTATATTTTCTCCCCTTGTGGGAATGGTGACTAGTTGTTCCATAGCATTTGTGTTTATGAACTCCAGAAACCTTTGGGCTAGGGTGTTGGGGCTTGAGTAATGTTCCCAGTCTATGTTTGGGTAGTTGAAGTCACCCAATATGATGGTGTTTGGAAAGACATTCATACTCTCCAGTGTCTTCAGGAAGGCTGTGTGGGTTTCCTGAGTTTGAGAAGGTGGTCTGTAGCATGCTACAAACTGTAGGGCAGTTTTACCTATGGTTAATTGCACCTGGATGGTCTCCGATGCTTCGTGCGTTGTCACTAACCTGTAGGTGTGGGTATCCTTTATGAATATGGATACTCCCCCTCCTTTTGTGGTTCGGTCTGGATTTTGGGACCGGAACGCATGATATGAGGTATAACCTGATAGTGCTAGGGTGCTCTCAGGAGCCTTGAACCAGGTTTCAGTCACAGCACAGACATCGATGTTCTCCATACTGAGGAGGGCTTCGAGGACGTGCATCTTGAGGTTTAGACTTCTGGCATTGAGCAGTATTACCTTTAGTTTTTCTCCATTTTTGTTTTCTAGGGCGGTAGGTTTATCATTTGAGCCTTGCCTAAAAAAGGCACTATGGGGGTGGCAAGAGCCTTTGCCAATATCCGGAAGCCCAGGGGTGACAGGTGCAAGCCGTCCCTTGTGAAGCAGCGTGGTTGGTCAACCATGTCATCCCAGGCAGACAGACATTGGATCCCCTTAGAATGACACCAGTAATTAAGCCAATTATTAAAGCTGATCATTTTGTCTCTGTATTGTGGCATCATTCTTGGTGAGGGTAGGATACTGCTCAGGGTCAGGGTCATACCGGCCTGGGCTACATAATCTGAGAGCTCCTCTATGTCTCTTTTCATGTAGTCCAGGGAGGTACGTCTCAGGTCATTCACACCGGCATGCACAATGACTGAGTCATACTTGTACTTGCTGTGGAGTGACCTGAGTGCTTGTGTTATGTGGCGGATTCTAGCACCCGACAGGCAGCTTACTGTGATCTTTTCCTTGTTCAGTCTGGTGAGTGGGACGTCGGTGTGTCTGACTATGGAGTCACCTATAACAAGTGTGTCTGGCATTGTGTTTGGCCTTAAGGGCTGTGACTGTTTAGCACACTGACTTTGAGAACTATGTGTTGCATGTCTTATGTCTTGAGGTGGCAGTTGCTTGGGTGTCTGCTTTGGAGGCCTCTGTAGTTTTGGTAGATTTTTGATCAGTGCCTCCGAGTATGTCTTTGTGTGTTTATGTGTTTGTTTTGCAGTTGTGATATCGGAGGTGGGTTCAAATTGTTTTATCATAGTGTGGATGGGAGGAGAAATGGCGTAGGAGTTATTCTGAAGGAACAGTATGCTAAAGAGTGTTTTGGAGGTGAAAAGAGTGTCGGATAGAGTGATGTTTATGAAGCTGGAAATTGATGGTGTAATGATGAATGTTGTTAGTGCATATGCCCCACAAGTTGGGTGTGCAATGGATGAGAAAGAAAAATTTTGGAGTGAGTTGGATGAAGTGGTGATGACTGTACCCAAGGGTGAGAGAGTGGTGATTGGAGCAGATTTCAGTGGGCATGTTGGTGAAGGGAACAGTGGGGATGAGGAAGTGATGGGTAGGTATGGTGTTAAACAAAGGAATGCAGAAGGTCAGATGGTAGTGGATTTTGCGAAAAGGATGGACATGGCTGTGGTGAATACGTATTTTAAGAAGAGGGAGGAGCACAGGGTGACATACAAGAGTGGAGGAAGATGCACACAGGTGGATTATATCTTACGTAGAAGGGCCAGTCTGAAGGAGACTGGAGACTGTAAAGTGGTGGCAGGGGAAAGTGTAGTTAGGCAGCATAGAATGGTGGTTTGTAGGATGACGTTGGTGATCAAGAAGAGGAGGAGGAGTGTGAGGGCAGCACCAAGGATCAAATGGTGGAAATTGAAAAAGGGTAATTGTGAGGTGGAGTTCAGGGATGAATTAAGACAGGCACTGGGTGGCAGTGAAGAGTTACCAAATAGCTGGATAACTACAGCAGAGCTAGTAAGGGAGACGGCTAGAAAGGTGCTTGGTATCACATCTGAGCAGAGGAAGGATGACAAGGAGACATGGCAGTGGAATGAGGAAGTACAGGAGAGTATACAGGCAAAGAGGTTGGCAAAGAAGTGGGATTGTCAGAGAGATGAAGAAAGTAGACAGGAGTATAAGGAGATGAGGTGCATGGCAAAGAGAGAGGTTGCAAAGGCTAAGGATAAGACATATGAAGAGTTGTATAAAAGGTTGGACACTAAGGCGGGAGAAAAGGACCTGTACTGATTGGTTAGACAGAGCGACCGAGCTAGTAAAGATATGCAGCAGGTAAAGGTGATAAAGGATAATGAGGGAAACGTACTCACAAGCGAGGAGAGTGTGTTGAGGAGATGGAAAGAGTACTTTGAGGGGTTGATGAATGAAGAGAATGAGAGGGAGAGAAGGTTGGATGATGTAGGGATAGTGAATCATGAAGTGCAGTGGATTAGCAAGGAGGAAGTAAGGATAGCTATGAAGAGGATGAAGAACGGAAAGGCTGTTGGCCCAGATGACATACCTGTGGAAGCATGGAGGTGTTTAGATGAAATGGAAGTGGAGTTTTTAACCAGATTGTTTAATGAAATCTTAGAAAGTGAGAGGATGCCTGAGGAATGGAGAAAAAGTGTTTTGGTACCAATTTTTAAGAATAAGGGTGATGTCCAGAGCTGTAGTAACTACAGAGGGATTAAATTGATCAGTCACAGCATGAAGTTAGGGGAAAGAGTAGTGGAAGCTAGGTTAAGAAGGGATGTGATGATTAGTGATCAGCAGTATGGTTTCATGCCGGGAAAGAGCACTACAGATGCGATGTTTTCTCTGGGAGTGTTGATGGAGAAGTACAGAGAATGTCAGAAGGAGTTGCATTGTGTTTTTGTAGACTTAGAGAAAGCATATGACAAGATGCCTAGAGAGGAGTTGTATTGTATGAGGAAGTCAGGAGTGTCAGAGAAGTATGTAAGAGTGGTACAGGATATGTACGAGGGTAGTGTGACTACAGTGAGGTCTACGGTGGGAGTGATGGATGTGTTTAAGGTGGAGGTGGGGTTACATCAAGGATCAGCTCTGAACCCTTTCTTATTTGCAATGGTGATGGACAGGTTGACAGATGAGATCAGACAAGAGTCCCCGTGGGCTATGATGTTTGCAGATGTCATTGTGATCTGTAATGAGAGTAGAGAACAGGTTGAGGAGACCCTGGAGTGGTGGATATGTGCTCTAGAGAGGAGAGAAGAGGAATGAAGGTCAGCAGGACTAAGACAGAATATATGTGTGTGAATGAGAGGGAGGATAGAGGAATGGTGAGGATGCAGGAAGTAGAGGTGGCAAAGGTGGATGAGTTTAAGTACTTGGGATCAATAGTTCAGAGTAACGGTGAGTGTGGAAGAGAGGTGAAGAAGAGAGTACAGGCAGGATGGAGTGGGTGGAGAAGAGTGTCAGGAGTGATTTGTGACAGACAAGTACCTGTAAGAGTGAAAGGGAAGGTCTACAAGAGGGTAGTGAGACCAGCTATGTTATATGGGTTGGAGACAGTGGCATTGACAAAAAGGCAGGAGTTAGAGCTGGATGTGGCAGAGTTAAAGATGTTAAGATTTGCACTGGGTGTTATGAGGGTGGACAGGATTAGGAATAAGTATATTAGAGGGTCAGCCCAGGTTGGAAGGTTTGGAGACAAAGCCAGAGAGGCAATATTACGTTGGTTTGGACATGTGCTGAGGAGGGATGCTGAGTATATTGGGAAAAAGATGCTAAGGATGAAGCTGCCAGGTAACAGGAAAAGAGGAAGGTCTAAGATAAGGTTTATGGATGTGGTGAGAGAGGACATGCAGGTGGTTGGTGTGACAGAGCAAGATGCAGAGGGCAGGAAGAAATGGAAACAGGTGATCCGCTGTGGCAACCCCTAACGAGAACAGCTGAAAGAAGATGATGATGACTGTGACATGTCCACGTTGCCATTTCTTCTTTTCCATGGCAATCCCTTTATATCCAAGAATTCCTGTCCAGTCACTGTTTGTCAAATAAATACTGTATTTTTGTCAAATAACACAAATAGGCAATATGAAATGAGCAGAAAGTACCTTCCTTCCTAAGAATACATGTCATTTAATAATGTTGTTATCCATTTGAAAAAAAAAATGTCAGCTGACATCTTTCAATTTGTTTTTTTCCCAGTGTTTTTATTGCAATTAATTACAATGTTGCTAAACAAACAAACAAGAAAACAAAAAAACTATATTCAATTTGTATATAATATGTTTTCTGAAAAAATATTCTATTTTCAAGCTGAAACTTCAATTCAATAAACAAAACTTTACAATGAGTAAACATAGCCTGTGCTGTATTAAGAATGTTTCAAAACATATCCATTAATATAGTACAGTTGTGTACACTTACCATAAATGTAGATGTTCAAGTGTATTCACTGTTGCAGTCATTACATTTGGGTAATCTGCTGACAGGTTGCCCTCAGTCAGCCTGAATAACAAAGTCTTGGGTCCTGCGTCAGTTGCTGTCTCCTCTTCCATGACGTCAGGTCATCAGGGGTATAAAACATGCAGCCAACGCCATTTATTTAGTTTTTCTTGCCCCAGATGTCAGGTGCCCCCCAAAAGGGGAGCAAAAATATATCAATAAACTGTAAATATACAAATGTACCTTAGAAACATAAAATTTACCTTAAACTAAAAGCAAATACACCACAAAGGCTTTTGAGTATAGTGAAGGAAAGAAAAGTTATAGAATGGGGGATGGCAGGTGGGTAACCCGGACTGCAACAGCGAATACACTCGAGCATCTACATTTATGGTAAGTGTACACAACTGTGCTATGTTCTTCGTGTTTCACTGTTGCAGTCATTACATTTGGGTAAAATCCCAAAGCTATGGATAGGAGGATGGAACTAAACAACATTAGGAGCAGCTATAAGGCCCTGCAGGACAGCAGTGGCAAAGCCTGCCCTGGATTTAGAGAAGAGAGGTAAATTGTAATGCTTTGTGAACGTATGAACAGAGCTCCAAGTAACAACTTCTAGAATGTCTTTGTTTGGGACCCCTCTGAGAAAATCTGCTGAAGTAGAGGCAGCCCTGGTGGAATGGGATCTGATCCCCTTGGGCACAGGTTTACCATGGTGCAAATAGCAGAAACAAATGCAGTGGCTTATCCATTTAGAAACAGTCTGCTTTGATATAGCCTTCCCCTCTGATCCTGCAGCAAATGCTACCAGTAGTTGCTCAGACTTTCTTAGAGATTTTGTCCTGTTTAAGTAGAATCTTAGTTGCCTGTGTGCATCCAATGAATGCAGAATCCGCTCCCCCTTATTCTGTGGATTTAGGAAAAAAGTTGGCAGATGAACGGTCTGGTTAAGAGCCACACTGGATACCACCTTAGGCATAAAAGAAGGATTGGTCCTGAGGGCCACCCTGTCTGGGTAAAATATAATGAAAGGTTCCACTGCCATGAGAGCCTGTAGTTCTGAGACCCTTCTAGCTGAAGTGACTGCCAAGAGAAAAGCTGTCTTCCAAGACAGAAATTTTATATCCACAGTAGCTGCTGGTATAAAAGGAGGCAGGGTGAGTTTTTCCAGCACAAAATTGAGGTCCCATGCAGGAGTTGGTGCTCTCCTGGGAGGCCCCTCTGATATACTGTTTTAGCAGTGGATGAGAAAAGAGGGGATGCTCTGTGTTGTAAAGAGCCGAGATGGCAGAGGCATGGATTTTTATTGAAGAAAAAGATAGGCCCTTGTCAAGCATCGCAGATAAGTATTGTAAAATCTGAGGAATATTGGGCTTTGCTGTGTCTATTCCTTGTGCTTGGTGCCAAGCAAATAATCTCTTCCATTTATCAGCATATGATTTTCTAGTACTAGGACTTCTGGCTTCCAAAATGACATCCATCACAGGTTTACTGAGAGATGTGATTTGAATAATTAGTTGATTAGCCAAGCTGCAAGATTCAGAGTTTGGAGCTGAGTGTGCAGAATTTGATAGTTCTGCTGAGACAGTAGATGAGGTGTTTGAGGCAAGTACCATGGAGGAAGGTGTGACATATTCCTTAGAAGCAGTTACCAGTGTTGGTGAGGCCAGTCCGGAGCAATGAGAATCATTTTTGTTTTTTCCTGTATGACTTTTAGTAAGATCTTGGAGAGTAGAGGCAGAGGGGGAAAGGTATAGACTGACAGGTTTTTCCAGCTGAAGGACAGAGCATCCACTTTCCATGCCTTTTTGTGATGAGTTCTTGTGCAGAATTTGTCCAACTGATAGCTTTGGGAGAGGCAAATAGATCTATGTCTGGGCTTCCCCATTTCTGTGTTATCATGCTGAAGATTTGTGGATCCAGTTTCCATTCGTGCAGGTCCATAAGATTTCTGCTTAGGTCGTCTGGCAGAGTATTTTCTTTCCTGGCAGGAATTAAGCTTGAAGATGTATTTGGTAAGTCAAGGCTGTGTTCCATAAGGCCATAGCTAGTCTGCAAAGGGGGTAGGAATGGGTACCCCCCTGCTTGTTTATGTACCACATAACTGTGGTGTTGTCCGTCTTTATCAGTAGTTGTCCTGGATGAAGTAAGTCCTTGAAGGCTGTCAGAGCATTCTGAACACCTAGCATTTCTTTCTGGTTAATATGCAGATGCATTTGGTTCAAGCTCCATTTGCCCTGAATGCATTTCCCTGCTAGGTGGGCCCCCCAAGCATAGTCTGATGCGTCTGTAGTTAGGGTTTGGGTGGCATGGGATAGAGTGAATGACAGTCACTTGTTTTGGTGACATGTCTCTGCCCACCAAAGAAACTCCTGTTGTAGGCAGGGAATGAGAGGAATCATTGTTTCCAGGCTGTGGCAATGTTGACTCCATAAACTTTTTAGATACCATTGAAGTTTACTCATATGCAGTCTCGCATATGGAATTAGTAGAATGCAGAATGCCATGAACCCCAAAGCCTGCAGAATTTGTCTTGCAGATAACTGGGTTTTTGCTGCCATTTGTTTGAAGTATGTTGTCAATTGCATTTGTTTGTCTGGCATGAGGTAAGCCATTTGGGCAGTTGTATTCAAGCTTGCACCCAGGAATGTAATTATTTGAGAGGGTACCAGTTGTAATTTATTTTCATTTATGGTGTACCCTAGGCATGCTAGAAGCCTTTTTACAAACGCCAGATGTTGAAGAAGAGTGTCCTTGTTCTCTGCCTGAATGAGACAATCGTCCAGATAAGGATAAATGTGAATGTTTCTTTGTCTGTAGAATGCAATTACTGGTGCCAGGCACTTTGTAAAGACCCTGGGTGCAGTAGATAAGCCAAAGGGCAGTGCAGAGAATTGGTAATGCAAAAAACCTGCTTTGAAGCGGAGGTATCTTCTGCAAGATTCCCTTCCTGGGATATGCAGGTATGCCTCTTTTAAGTCTAGAGTTACTAACCAAGAATTCCTGCCTAGCATAGGCAGTAGCTGTTGTGAAGTCAGCATTTTGAATTTTGGAATGTCCAGGAACGTGTTCAGAATCGATAAATCCAGTATTGGATGCCATGAATTGTCTTTTCTGGGTACCAGGAAAAGTCTTGAATAAAATCCTTGTCCTTTTTCCTTTTCTGGTACTGGTTGAATAGCTCCCATATCCATGAGGGACATGACTTGTTTCTGGGCCTCTGCTCATTGGTTTTGTGGCAGATCCAGCGATCCGTTTGGAATTGGCAAAGTATGCAAATGAAATCTGTACACCTGGGGTACTATGTTTAATACCCACTTGTCCTGGGTAATTAACTGCCAATTTTGAGCATGAAGTGCTAATTTCCCCCCCAACGGGGCTGCCAAGAGATAAGTGCTTGGAGATAGTAGAGGAAAGTCATTGAGACTGCTTACTGTAGGGTTGTGCTTTGTTACCTTCAGATTTGAAGGTGGAGGCACCCCATTGCTTTGACCTGTAATATCCATGTGATTGATATCTGGAGCCTGTTGAGCACCTGGGTTTGCCCTGAGTGTCTCTGTTGGACACAGGAAAGGACCAATTTTTAGTAGGCCAGTGCCTACTGAATCTGGGTGGCTGCACTTGCAATAAATCTTTTTCAATTTGCATAGATTTAGCTTTCTCTTCCATTTTCTTTAAAACCTCTTCTGCCTTATTACCAAACAAAGTATCATGCTGCAAGGGGGCGCCCAACAATTTAGCTTTAACATGACCAAGCAGATTTTGCTCCTTGAGCCAGGCATGCCTTCTTATCACAGATCCAGTAACGGCAGCCCTGCAAGAGGCCTCCAAGGAATCAAAACCACATTGCAAAGTATGCTTTCCAACCTGTTCTGCTGCATGCAATAAATCCTGTAACTCTTTATTTTCCACACAATCAGAAATCAACTTAATTTTTTGTTTCAGTAAGCCCATAACAAGCTGTTGATATTTAAGTATATGAAACTGGCAGCTTAAAGCCCTGATTGCCAAGGTTGCAGACGTAAAAACCTCCTTACCCCATCTATCCAGTGCCCTGGAATCTCTATCAGAAGGGGTAGGATTTTTGGCTGTAGAAGCCTTAACACCCTTGGGACCCTGAGAAATAGTCTCAGGATCAGCAGCAGGATTTTTGAAAATAAATTTGTGGGAGTCAGGAACCCTGTAATATCTGTCTCACTTACTAGGAGCCGGAGGCAGGGAATCAGGAACCATGCATGATTCCGAAAACACATTAACAATGTCTAATACAGGAAGTATTGCCAAAGGCCTATGCTGAGGAAGAAGAAGGAAATCCCTAAGCCTCTTTTTGGATTCAGAGAAGTCCTGACTCTCACAGCGGAAATGTTCCCTTAAAATATGCAAAGTTTCTCCAAAAGAAAAATCCTCAGGAGGAAATGCAGATGGGATGGATTCCTCTGCATCAGAATCCTCATAAGGTGGAACAGAAAATTCCTGATCAAAAGAGGAATCAGAGGAAATGGAAATGATCTAAAGATTCATAATCAGTGCCTTATCTAGGCCTCTTAGCAGGGGGGGGGGGGGGGTTGGGAACCCCTGATCAAGGTAATTAAATCCTCAGACATTTTGATCATTTGTTTTTTAGGCATAGGGGCCTGAGCACGTGGCTCATGCATCAGTTTTTTACACATAGAAGTTGATTTTGACCTTGTTTTTGTTGATGGCGTCGATTTACTATAAAAATATTGAGGCCTGAAAACACCCTCAGAAGCTGGTGCCTGCTCAGCGGCTCCGGACCCATCCAAGGGAGAGACATCCGCGGGTTCAATACTTTGTGAATCTCACAGCATACCGGACTCTGAATGGGTCTAGGTAGAGGCCTGCAACTCAAAAGTAGTGGGTATCAGGGGCTGTAAAAGTGCCTCACTGAGTACTAGTGAACTGGTGACTGGCTTAGGAGAAGCTTTGTCATCGGTTTTGGACCTCGACGGTCTGTCTCTGCCTTTTTCCTTGCGTTTTTTGTGAACTTCAGTAGTCGGATTGCTAACCAACAACATTTCAGGGTAGTTAAATCTTGAACCAAAATATTTTGAAGCAAAAATGTCCTGACGCTTAATAGTGCATTGGTTAAATGTAGCACAAAACTGACAGCAAGGCACGTTGTGATCAGGGCCTAGGCAAGGGATACAGTACAAATGAAAATCCTTATGAGGTATTTGCTTCCCACAAGTAATGCAGTTATTAACTTTTACTGACATCGGTAAGGAGCAAGAAAAAGTTTCCCCAACGGGGTACTTAGCTTTAGTTTGAAGACTTTGGTTCTGAAACTCGAAAATGAAAATTTCAGGAGTCGGCCGACCGGCACTTGCGAACTGCTTCTGCTTCGGGCACCATGCGGCAAGAAAGACTGATTAAAATGGCATCAACTGCATGTTTTATACCCCTGACGACCTGACATCATGGAAGAAGAGACAGCAACCTATGCAGGACCCAAGACTTTGTTATTCAGGTCGACTGAGGGCAACCTGCCAGCAGATTACCCAAATGCAATGACTGCAACAGTGAAACACGAAGAACATCTGCAATCCAATATCACACTATTGTTTACCAGACAAATGTATCTAAAGACAAAGCATGGTGTTCATAGTCATGATGAAAACACATTACAACTATTTGCTCGACATATAAGAGTGGTATTCATACTCATGATGCAGACACATTATGACTATTCAGACTGCCATGTAAGGGTGGTGTTTATAGTCATGATGCAAACATGTTACGACTATTCAGACTGCATATAAGGGTGGTGCTCATAGTCATGATGCAAAAGTGTTATGACTATTCTCACTGCATGTAAACATGGTATTCATAGTCATAATGCAAACGTGTTAAGACTATTTGCACTGCATATAAGAGTGGTGCTCATAGTCATGATGCAAATGTGTTACGAATATTCACACTGCATATAAGTGAGAGCAGGTAAGCCACGATTCATAGAGGCCACATATCTAAGGCATGATGGCCAAGAATAAGCATAAGCAAATGAAGTCATAATGAAATGTAAATGAGAAATGATGTAAAACAGTATATGCTAATGAAGCACTCTCTCCCCTACTTGCAATTAATGTTACATCTTCCTGCTCTTCTGCTCCATCCACAGATTCATTACATAATTTTGCAATCCAGAAAGATGCAATCACTTAGGTTCATAGGCTCATAGGTTGGTACTAGGCTATCGGCCATAGGGTCTATACAAGCCTAGCTATAACAATTCCCTGGATATTTCTTCCCACAATATTTACTTCTCTGGACCCCTGTCTAGCAGGGTGACTGACGTGATCCCCGGGGTGAATTTCCTATCTCCCATCCAATTGTCAAGGTTCCTTTTGAAGAGGGCCAAGGAGGCAGTCTGCTTGACATGTATATGGGCAGTCTATTCCAGAGTATGGGGAGTCTCTGGGTCAGGAACCTATCCCTCCAGCATGTTTTGTTCATTGTAATGACAAGGTTTAGATGCGTGGAGCATGTGGCTCTGAGGGATTGGGATTTCCTTAAGTGGAACATGTCCAACAGCTCAGGGTTTGACATGGCCTTGTATGTTAAGCAGAGATCGCCTCTGAGTAGACGATATGCCACAGAGTATAGCTGGAGTTTTTTTAGATGGTCAGCATATGGCATCTGCTTTAGGCCTGTGATTCTTTTAGTGAGGTATTTCTGTCGCGTTTCCAGCTGTTGCAGATGTCTTGTGAGGTACATACCAAATGGGGCGTTGTACTCTATAATGGGTCTAATGAGGGATGAGTACAGTGGGACAATGACCTCCTTTTTTTCTGGAGGAAAAGCCCTTAGTGATGATGTGTGCAGCATAGAAGGATTTCCTGACTGTTGTGGCGATGTGGTTATCGAAGGTGAGACCACTGTCCACCTGTGTCCCTAAGTCTCTTCTCACACTTTCAGTGTTTAGTGTACTGCCACCTATGTGGTAATTCACGGGTACATGTTTTTTTTTCCAAAGGGGATAAATATAAATTTCTTGGCGTTATGCTTGAGCCCATGGCTCTGGCACCAAGCATCTGTTTCTGTAAGGTCTTTTTGTAGAATATCCACATCATTTGGGGATTCAGTAATGACTCCCAGTTTGCAGTCATCTGTGAACTTTGTTAGCCAGAGTCCCTTAGTGTTGACCTGTACTTCAGAGAAGTAGATGCCAAACAAGAGTGGTCCCAGGATTGAACCCTGAGGTACTCCACTTGTCACTTGCCTGGAGCTGGATTTGGAGTTGACTACTTTTACAGTCTGGGTTCTGTCAGTAAGCCAGTTGGCAACCCATCAAGTGACGTAGGGATTTATGCCCAGCTTAGTAAGTTTATCTATGATTCCAGAGTGGGAGATGATGTCAAAAGCCGTGGCGATGTCCAGATAGGCTGTGTGGACAGCCTTACCCTCATACACAGCTCTGGAGACTGATTCGAAGAAGTCAATCAGGTTCAGGAGATAAGATCGGCCCTTTATGAGCCCAAACTGGGTGGGGTCTAGTGTTTGAAGGTTGCCAATGTCTTTGTTTATAAGTTCCATGATAATGTGTTCCATGCCCTTGCAGATCAAGCTCGTCAGACTGATGGGACGGTAGTTCCCTAGATCCAAGGTGGATCCCCCCTTGTGGAGTGGGATAACTGTAGCTATGTGCCACTCAGTGGGCATGAAGCCTGAGGTGAGGCTATGATTAAACATGACACTTAGGTGAGGTGCCAGTTCATTTTGTAGTTCATGAAGTACACAGCCCGGGATGTCATCTGGTCCTGTGGATGCTGCATTCTTAGCTTTGGAGAGTGCGGTTTCTACCTGTGTGGCCATGATTACCGGAATTTGGCAATCTTTTGGTATTGAGATGGGCCCTTTAGGGGGTGAGAGGGGGGTGAAGTTGGCACTAAATAGATCTGCCAGGATATTGGCAATATCCTTGGGATCAGTATATTTAGTGCCAGTCTGTTGTAGCTCAGAGCAGATCTGAGCATTGCCATTTATTTTCTTGACATAACTATAGAATGCTTTGTGGTTGTCTTTGGAATCTTTGGTAATTTTATTTTCATAACTAGCTTTGGAGGATTTTATGAGGGATCTCAGCTTCTTACTGAGGCTGGTAAGGGAGTTTTTTGCATCCTGGGATTTTCCTCTTTTCTGAAACAGTTTCTTCCTTCTGTTGTATAGTTTGTTTAAGGCAAGACACCACCAGACTGGCTTCCTTATTTTGGAGGAGAGCATCTTGGTTCTATTTGGGATGGCACAATTCATGCACGAGTGGATGTGCTCATACAGTGCCATGTAGGATTCAGCAGTCGAAATTTCAGCTCCCTTCTGCATGGGTGTCATGAAGTTTGTCACTTCTGATTTGAGTAGCATGAAGTTGGCTTTGAAAAAGTTTTTTACGGAGGTTTCCTTACTGGTGGGGGGGGGGGTGGAGGTGGGATGTGGATCTCAAGGGTGATTTGCTTATGGTCACACCTGACCAATGAGGGGGTGACCACTGGTGTGGAGCATCTATCTCCCATGTTGGCAATGACCATGCAGGTAGCCTTGCTATTTCCCTTTGTGAGCTGCTTTTTCCCAGGCTAAACCAAAACTGGTTGTGCTCAGAGGTCCTCACCAGCCAAGAAGGTGAAGATATAAGCAGAGAATAACCCGCTATCATTTTGATAATCAGAAGATGCTTGATAGGTTTAGAGTGGACAAGGTTATTATAAGGGTCTTATTGATATTTATGACCCCCATAAAAGAATGTAAGAATGTGCAGCCTTCTTATCCCTGTGGATACTAAGGTATGCATAACCTTCACTATACATGCCACAGCGACCTTCCTGAGCTAGACTGGGGACACCTCAGTTGTCTCACAGGCTCTTGCCTTGAGAATACTGCAGCAGTTCTTGGATGTGTAATACAGTGCATCTGTTTCCAGAACAGACTCCCCATACACGTCAAACGTCAGTGTCACCTCAAGGCTCAGCCAGGACTATGCATGCCTTTTATGGAGTGGCACATTTTCCCTGCAGTCCTTAGTGAAATAGATTCCACCTATATTGCAATTAGAGCCCCTTCTGGTCCACACAGTGAGCTGTACAACAGTAAGAAGGGCTACCACTCCATCAGTTGCCATGTAGTGTGTGATGCATGGGTGTGCATCACCAATGTCTCTACTCAGCATCCTGACAGTGCACATGGTTCCCATATGTGGCACACTTGCTCACTCTACCACCTCTCCCTGCAAGGTAGGATGCCCAGTGGTCATCTTGTTGGTAAGTGAAGAACAGTTTTTTTCTCCTTTTTTTCTGTTTTATTTAAGTAATTGTTAATGGTGAAATATATTCCCAAATGCTAAACCACTTTTTCTTCCCCCTCTCTGTTTTGTGATGCAGAATATCCACTGGAGTCACATGGCTCATGACATCAGTGAGAAAATCAAATGGAACAGCCAGAAGAGAACTTTAATACAGCCCTGTCCCCGACCTGTATTGTCAATAAGAGAGTCTTTGTTCTCCTAAAGAGTCATTTTAGATACCTGGATGTGTCTGAGGGTGCCCTTTAGTATGAGTCAGGTACTGCATGTAGGATGTTAACTACATGTCACATTCTGCACAATGTGAGTTTGCACCAGTCTGGTGGTGAAGTGACCCATCCTGTCACTGCAGCTCCTAGTTACAGTCCTATGACTAATGGTAAACAGCTAGCAGCAGTAAAAGTGATCCCATGTGACAGGCTCATACATGGCATACAGCTGAGCAGGTAAAGAGGTGGCATGCCCAGAACTATGGACCATGAGATTCAGGTTACAGTTTTCTTTCTTGTTAAAACATATAGAGTATAACTGATGCATGCAGTGATATCTGTAAGCTATGTTGTGTGGTGGGACTCAAAAGCAGCGGGTATCAGGGGCTGCAAAAGCACCTCACTGAGTACCAGCAAACCGGCGACTGGCTTAGGAGAAGCTTTATCATCGGTTTTGGACCTCGACAGTCTGTCTCTGTCTTTTTCTTTGCATGTTTTGTGAACTCCGGTAGTCGGATTGCTATCCGACAACATTTCAGGGAAATTAAATCTGGATCCAAAATATTTTGAAGCAAAAATATACCGAAGCTTAATAGTGCGTTGGTTAAATCTAGCACAAAACCGCCAGCAAGGCACATTATGATCTAGGCCTAGGCAAGGAATATAGTACAAATGAAAATCCTTATGAGGTATTTGCTTCCTACAAGTAATGCAATTATTAACTTTTACTGACATCGGTAAGGAGCAAGAAAAAGTTTCCCCAATGGGGTACTTAGCTTTAATTGAAGACTTTGGTTCTGAAACTCGAATACGAAAATTTCAGGAGTCGGCCAACCGACACTTGCGAACTGCTTCTGCTTCGGGCACCGCATGGCAAGAAAGACTGAATAAAATGGAGTCGGCTGCATGTTTAATACCACTGATGACCTGACGTCATGGAAGATGAGACAGCAACTGATGCAGGACCCAAGACTTTGATATTCAGGCCGACTGAGGGCAACCTGCCAGCAGATTACCCAAATGTAATGACTGCAACAGTGAATCACGAAGAACATCTGATGCATGCAGTGATATCTGTAAGCTATGTTGTGTGGTGTGTGGTCTACTGCCAATGTTCATCTAACAATCTTTTTCATCTTCTAATAATTATTTTTTTATTTAAAACAGTTAATCATACTATTGTCTATAAAAGTCATACATGAGTGCTCTTTGGCTTCTGTTCATTGATGCTGGAAGGCACCATATAACCAGTAATCACATTTTAACAGTTTTGCACAATAATTTCTAGTCAAGTGGGAAATCTAACACTGCACATACTGAATGCCCTAAAGTGGTACAATTAGTAAAAAAGGTGACAATTCAGAATTTAACATAAGCTCATAGCTTACACTTGAATAAAAAGTCCCTATTTTTGTATATTATACATTTTTTTCAGTTTAACTATGTTGCCTGTTGAGGTACTGCATATCAGATTAATTTATTTTGTCATGTGCAATAACTTGTGGCCCCAGAGACAAAAAAAACTATAATCATTTGTGCAGTGGTGATGGTGAACTGGCAGCAGTGTTTGTTTACACGGCAGAATACCCATTTAGAGTTTCCATGAAACTTGCGTTTTATTATTATTAAGCTGTAGGTAACTTCCAGCTGTAACAATGTCAGTGCAAACAGCATTAATGCTACTAAAGACTACAATTTTATTTTATGACACACAGCTTTCTCTTCACAGTTCCATAAGAGTTTAAGCAGTACCATTACAGGAATAAAATGCATACAGTTACAAAGTGTCTTAAGCCCCCACCCTTTTATTAATAACTTATTCCCCATTCCCCTTCACATGAAACATTAACTTGTGTTTGTGAAGGTCAAATTGTAAGCAACAGAAATGTCAATCACAGTAGGACAAGGTCAAATGTATCATACACATCTCTTAAAGATAGACTAGGTGATGGAAATCTGACAGTGATGCTCGACCTGGGCCTTGAATGAGAGGTTCTGCTGGTGTAGATGAAAGAAGTGAGTGGAAAATATCAATATCTGGCAGGAACTGACTGGCCACCTGTCATCCCTGAAGGGATCACCTGCTCCAAACAGCAATGCTGTTATAAGTACAATGACCTACAGAACTGTAGGCCAGACCATCAGGCCAAGTGTTTTGACCAAGTAGTAGAGAAAAGGCCTGAGTAACTGTGTAACTTTTGTTTCATTTTCTTAGTAATAATAAAGATAAAGGTAAACTGAAAGAATGCTGTATAATTAAAGGTATTTGCTAGAAGAAATATGTATCCATAATGTCACTATAATAATGCAAATGAACGCATAAACATATATGTATATTGAACTATGTCTGTATACAATAAAAGCAATATTTATATGATAACATATTTCCTTGTATAAATAGGAATGTAATATATGTGTGTCAAGAAATGTATGTAAGTCTGCATACATATGTCCATAAATTACAGATATACATCTGCTTGAGTACACTTACAACTATTTTTTCATACGTATAAATGTTATGTATCTATACACAAACAACAAAAAAAAAATTCAGTGCCACATAAGTTCATTTACAGAATTGCAATAACTTAGTTAGTAGTTAAAGTAAATACAGACCATTTTTGTAAAGAAAGGAATTTGTTTCTGTAGGCCGGAAACGATTTATTAGTAGAATAAATGTACAACACAGTCATTTCTTCCACAGTATTACGTGCACATGCAAAATGGCTGATCTCTTAGTAGGCACCACAACCTAGAAAGTGGAGGTTGCAGTATCAAGTGAATGACCAGAATGTAGTGAGAAATGACTAGTTGTACATCTATATGCATTTTTAAACTATCCCCTTATATGCTTTAAGTTAGTAGGCAGAAAGCTATCAAAGCGCACATTACTGTCCTGAAGTATATATACTGCATCCATCTGTAACACAAACATTTTTTTTTATTTAAGCTTGAACTAAAAGGAACAAAAAACGTCCTTGAATTGCCACATTTTCTGTGTGTACTCTGCCTTAAAACAAGAGACAGACTGTTACATGTAAACCATAACATTTTAAAGTAAAATCTAGACTAAAAGGGTTTGCAGAATTTCCGGACAACACCCTTCCCCCAAACAGACAAGCTGTACACACATATAAAAGTGCAACAAGTTATTAATAACTTCCATTAAATGAAAGGTCCAAAGGTCAGGTCAGTTGTCAATCTCCTCTCTGGTCCAGCTGGTGAATCTGGGAATCTTGAGGCAATGTTACAACTGCCTCATGTACACAGACAACCCTCTCCTCCTCCCAACAAATTCCAACACATGTGAGAGATGCAATCATATAGCCAAACTGGAGGCTAAGCTCTCTCAACTTAGTACTGGCGTAACCAGTCAGGAGGAGAAGGAAACCACACTCACTACAATTCCAGTCTCACATAGACCTACCACGACAGCAAACCAAACACATAAACACACAAAAACATACTCGGAGGCTCGAAATAAAAATCTGCCTAAGCAGCAGAGACCTCCAAAGCAGACACCCAAGCAAGCGCTACCCCAAAACAAAACACGTGCAACACATAGCTCACAAAGCCAGTGTGCTGAACAGTTACAGCCCTTAAGACTAAACAACACACCTGATACACTTGTAATAGGTGACTCTATTGTCAGGCACACTGACATCCCGCTCACCAGGCTGAACAGGGAGAAGGTCACGGTGAGCTGCCTATCGGGCGCTAGGATCCGCCACATAACACAAGCACTCAGGTCACTCCAAGGCAAGTACAAATATGACTCAGTCATTGCCCATGCTGGTGTGAATGACCTGAGACATACCTCCCTGGACTACATGAAAAGAGACATAGAGGAGCTCTCTGAGCATGTAGCCTAGGCCGGTATGACCCTGACCTTGAGTAGCATCTTACCCTCACCAAGAATGATGCCACAATATGAAGACAAGATGATCAATTTCAACAATTGGCTTAAGCATTGGTGTCATTCAAAGGGGATCCAATGCCTGTCTGCCTGGGATGACATGCTCGACAAGCCATGATGCTTCGCTAGGGACGGCTTGCACCTGTCACCCCTGGGCTTTCTGATATTGGCAAAGGCTCTTGCCACCCCCATAGTGCCTTTTTTAGGCAAGGCTCAAAAGACAAACCCACCTCCATAGGTATCACAAGGGATAAGAAACTAAGAGTAATGCTACTCAACGCCAGAAGTCTAAACCTCAAGATGCATGCACTCGAAACACTCCTTAGCATGGAGAAATAGCATGGAAAACATCAATATCTGTGCAGTAACAGAAACCTGGTTCAAGGCTCCCGAGAGCACCCCAGCACTACCAGGTTATACCTCATACCATGCTTTTCGGCCCCAAAACTTGGACCGAACCACAAAAGGAGGGGGAGTATCAATATTCGTCAAAGATACCCACACCTCCAGGTTGGTGGCATGGCACAAAGCATCAGAGACTATCCATGTGCAACTAACAGTGGGTAAAACTGCCTCCCAGTTTATAGTCTGCTACAGACCACCCTCCCAATCCCAGGAACCCCACTCGGCCTTCCTGAGAACACTGGAAAATATGAAGGTCTCTCCAAACACCATTATATTGGGCGACTTCAACTACCCTAACATAGACTGGGGGCATTACTCTAGCTCCAACACCCTAGCCCAAAGGTTCCTAGAATTTATAAACTCAAATGCTATGGAACAACTTGTTGCCACTCCCACAAGAGGGGAAAACATACTGGACCTGATCATCACCAACATGGGGACTCTATGCTCCACACCAGAAGTGTATCCCTCACTGGTAAGTTCAGACCATAAACTAATCTCACTAGATATTCACATCCCGACCCCAGCCCCTGCCCAGAAAACCACAGTGAAAAACTTCTCTAAAGCAAATTTCACACTCCTCAAAACTGAGGTGGAATCCTTCAAAGCCCCCGGGCCTGTGGAAAATACGGCCCAGACCGCAGAATCCTTTATAAACGCATTCTATGAACACCTTCAGGAATGCATGGATCATGCAATCCCAAATAAAACCAAGACCCAATCCTCCAGAGTTAGGCGTCCTGTCTGGTGGACCCTAGCCATAAACAAACTATACAATAGAAGGAGGAAGCTACTACATGATAGAGCAAAATTCCAAAAAGGGAATGCATCTCTGATCAGTATTAGCAAACAAACTATGGGCACTCATAAAATTGTCTAAGGCCAGCTTCGGGAGAAAAAATTCACAGGACACTAAGGATAATCACAAGGCTTTCTTTAGTTATGTTAGGAACCTGGGTGGGAATTCCCAGATATGCTCAGAATTAGTCCAAAATGACAAAAAATACACCGAACCCACAGACATTGCCAACATCCTAGCTGACAGGTTCAGCGCAAACTTCTCCCCCCCTTCCCCACCAAAAGGGCAAATATCTAGCCCAGCAGAGTGCTGCCCCCCTGACATCTCAGATGCTCAGGTAAGAGCCACCCTCTCCAAAGCAAAAAACACAGCATCAGTGGGACCAGACGGTGTCCCGGGCTGCGTCCTACATGAACTCCAAGAAGAACTAAACCCAAACATAAAACTACTGTTCAATCTCAGCCTTACTACAGGATATGTATCCAAAGAGTGGCATACAGCAACAGTGGTCCCTCTCCACAAAGGTGGTGCCTCAACGGATCCTGGAAACTACCACCCCATAAGCTTGACTAGCTTGGTCTGCAAAGCTATGGAAAGGATCATCATGGACCTCATAAATAAAGATATTGGGGACCTACAGACACTGGATCCTACCCAGTTCGGCTTTGTTAAGGGCAGATCCTGCCTCTTAAACCTGGTCGATTTCTTTGAAACAGTCACCAAGGCCATTGACGAGGGGAAGGTGGTCCACACAGAATACCTGGTCCTTGCAAAAGCCTTCGATACAATACCCCACTCGGGCATTATAGATAAGCTCTCCAGCTTAAATATAAACCCCTATGTCACTAGATGGGTTGCAAACTGGCTCAAGGACAGAACCCACATGGTTAGAATTTCTGGAGCCATGTCAGACTCCAAACCAGTTACAAGTGGCATCCCACAAGGCTCAGTCCTGGGACCTCTCTTGTTCGGTATATATTTCTCGGAGGTACAGGCTAACACAGAAGGACTGTGGCTGACCAAGTTCGCAGATGACTGCAAACTGGGCGCTATAGCAGACTCTCCAGCTGACACAAGCATCCTACAAAAGGGCCTCATAGAAACAGACAACTGGTGCCAGAGCCATGGCCTCAAGCTAAACCCCAAAAAGTGTATAGTCATCCCCTTTGGCAAAAACAAAGTGCCCACAAATTACCACATAGGTGGTAATCCATTAAGTACGGAAGAAGTAATTAGGGACCTGGGGACCCAAGTTGATATCAATCTCTCATTTGACAACCACGTGGCCAAAGTGGTTAGAAAAGCATTTTATATAGGTCACCTAATCATGAAGGGATTCACATCTAGATCAGGGGAGGTCATCATGCCTCTTTACTCATCCCTCATCAGGCCCATAATTGAGCACAATGCCCCTTTTGGGATATACCTTACCAGCCACCTGCAGCAACTGGAAAGACCCCAAAAGTACCTCACCAGGAGGATCAAAGGGCTCAAACAGATGCCATATGCTGCCCGGTTAAAGAAACTCCAGCTCTACTCAGTGGCATACCGCCTGCTCAGAGGCAATCTGTGCCTGATGTATAAAGTCATGTCCAACCCGGAGTTAATGGACATGCTGCACCTCAGAAAATCTAAATCCCATCGAGCTACGTGCTCGAGAGACTTGAACCTCAGCACTGAAATAAATAGGACATGCTGGAGGGACAGATTCATAACCCAGAGGCTCCCTTCACTCTGGAATAAAATCCCAATCCAGGTTAGGCGGAGTCCCTCATTGACTCTCTTCAAGAGGAATCTTGATGAGTGGATGGGAGATCGTAGGTTTACCCAAAGGTATCACTTCTGTGTCACTGTTAGACAGAGGCACAGAATACTAACCTCAAAAAAGGGCATAGCAAAATTCATTTAAAATGGGTGGCGAAAGCCAAACACACTCTGGCTAGGCTTATAAATGCCCTAGGGCAGATAGCCTAGTATGAACCTATGAAAGATTGGCACAGTATAATAATTCTGATATTAAATATTTAACCAAAAGCAAACTAAGTAAGTGCAGCACTGAATGAAATGTCTTGCATAACAGTAGTAGTTACATTGGTAATGTTATGGAAAAAAGGTGAAATACTTGTAAACTAGCATTGTCTTATGTCTTCTGTATCTAGTGGATGAAAAGATCCAATACAACAGAAGCCAGCTGAGTAGAAGTGAGTCTTTAGTTGAAGCTGCTGGTAATCATTCACAGTTTATTAAATGTATTTTGTCTTTAACTGATTTCATTAATGTATATAAGCACCTATTTATAAAGGATGGTAACTGAAGACCTACTGTACTTTCAGTACATTACTGCAATCAGATGTAAAAGCTATGCCAGTACATAAATGCAGTATACTGTCCTTAAATGGTTTTATTACATGTAAGTATTTATAAAGAGTGGTCTCAGGTGTTAGTACAATAGACTGAAAATGTAACCCCCAACAAAATTTAATAGCATTGAGCTCATTTTTCTCATGTATGCGTAAGTACTTTACATATCAGTGTTTCCACATATGCAAAAGTACCTCCAATACATTCTGTTTTATTTCAATAAAGATTTATTAAAAATAAAACTATTTTAAAGTAAAAAACTGGATGCCATGTAACATCATGTGTGATTTTATTGTGGATATTTTCTTTTTTGTTTCTGTCCCTCCTTCTCTTTCTTTCTTTGTTTTTTCTTATTTTAATTATGCATTCATTTGTCCTTTAATATTTTCTTTCTCTCCCATTTCTGTTCATTTTTACCAATCCAAGTTTCTCAGGAGCTGCCCAGTCATGTACCTCCCAGGTTAGGGAGCATTCACCCTGTGCTCCTCTAGGGCCATGCTCAGAGGGTCAGGGTGGTAGTAAGGGTCCTGCAGGCACTTTGGAATGTGGCAGCTTGGCAAGCCTCACTGAATGGGGGTGTAGTAGTAACCTGTGCTAGACAGCCTGGCAAGCCTCACTGAACGGGGGTGTAGTAGTAACCTGTGCTAGACAGCCTGGCAAGCCTCACTGAATGGGGGTGTAGTAGTAACCTGTGCTAGACAGCCTGGCAAGCCTCACTGAACGGGGATGTAGTAGTAACCTGTGCTAGACAGCCTGGCAAGCCTCACTGAATGGGGATGTAGTAGTAACCTGTGCTAGACAGCCTGGCAAGCCTCACTGAATGGGGTGTAGTAGTAACCTGTGCTAGACAGCCTGGCAAGCCTCACTGAATGGGGGTGTAGTAGTAACCTGTGCTAGACAGCCTGGCAAGCCTCACTGAATGGGGGTGTAGTAGTAACCTGTGCTAGACAGCCTGGCAAGCCTCACTGAACGGGGCCTGTAGTAGTAACCTGTGCTAGACAGCCTGGCAAGCCTCACTGAACGGGGATGTAGTAGTAACCTGTGCTAGACAGCCTGGCAAGCCTCACTGAACGGGGGATGTAGTAGTAACCTGTGCTAGACAGCCTGGCAAGCCTCACTGAACGGGGGATGTAGTAGTAACCTGTGCTAGACAGCCTGGCAAGCCTCACTGAACGGGGGATGTAGTAGTAACCTGTGCTAGACAGCCTGGCAAGCCTCACTGAATGGGGGTGTAGTAGTAACCTGTGCTAGACAGCCTGGCAAGCCTCACTGAATGGGGGATGTAGTAGTAACCTGTGCTAGACAGCCTGGCAAGCCTCACTGAATGGGGGTGTAGTAGTAACCTGTGCTAGACAGCCTGGCAAGCCTCACTGAATGGGGGTGTAGTAGTAACCTGTGCTAGACAGCCTGGCAAGCCTCACTGAATGGGGGTGTAGTAGTAACCTGTGCTAGACAGCCTGGCAAGCCTCACTGAATGGGGTGTAGTAGTAACCTGTGCTAGACAGCCTGGCAAGCCTCACTGAATGGGGTGTAGTAGTAACCTGTGCTAGACAGCCTGGCAAGCCTCACTGAACGGGGATGTAGTAGTAACCTGTGCTAGACAGCCTGGCAAGCCTCACTGAACGGGGATGTAGTAGTAACCTGTGCTAGACAGCCTGGCAAGCCTCACTGAATGGGGTGTAGTAGTAACCTGTGCTAGACAGCCTGGCAAGCCTCACTGAACGGGGGTGTAGTAGTAACCTGTGCTAGACAGCCTGGCAAGCCTCACTGAACGGGGATGTAGTAGTAACCTGTGCTAGACAGCCTGGCAAGCCTCACTGAATGGGGGTGTAGTAGTAACCTGTGCTAGACAGCCTGGCAAGCCTCACTGAATGGGGGTGTAGTAGTAACCTGTGCTAGACAGCCTGGCAAGCCTCACTGAATGCGGGTCTAGTAGTAACCTGTGCTAGACAGCCTGGCAAGCCTCACTGAATGGGGGTGTAGTAGTAACCTGTGCTAGACAGCCTGGCAAGCCTCACTGAATGGGGGGTGTAGTAGTAACCTGTGCTAGACAGCCTGGCAAGCCTCACTGAATGGGGGGTGTAGTAGTAACCTGTGCTAGACAGCCTGGCAAGCCTCATTGAACGGGGGATGTAGTAGTAACCTGTGCTAGACAGCCTGGCAAGCCTCACTGAACGGGGGTGTAGTAGTAACCTGTGCTAGACAGCCTGGCAAGCCTCACTGAATGGGGGATGTAGTAGTAACCTGTGCTAGACAGCCTGGCAAGCCTCACTGAATGGGGCTGTAGTAGTAACCTGTGCTAGACAGCCTGGCAAGCCTCACTGAATGGGGGTGTAGTAGTAACCTGTGCTAGACAGCCTGGCAAGCCTCACTGAACGGGGATGTAGTAGTAACCTGTGCTAGACAGCCTGGCAAGCCTCACTGAATGGGGGATGTAGTAGTAACCTGTGCTAGACAGCCTGGCAAGCCTCACTGAACGGGGGATGTAGTAGTAACCTGTGCTAGACAGCCTGGCAAGCCTCACTGAATGGGGGTGTAGTAGTAACCTGTGCTAGACAGCCTGGCAAGCCTCACTGAATGGGGGTGTAGTAGTAACCTGTGCTAGACAGCCTGGCAAGCCTCACTGAACGGGGGTGTAGTAGTAACCTGTGCTAGACAGCCTGGCAAGCCTCACTGAACGGGGATGTAGTAGTAACCTGTGCTAGACAGCCTGGCAAGCCTCACTGAATGGGGGTGTAGTAGTAACCTGTGCTAGACAGCCTGGCAAGCCTCACTGAATGGGGGTGTAGTAGTAACCTGTGCTAGACAGCCTGGCAAGCCTCACTGAACGGGGATGTAGTAGTAACCTGTGCTAGACAGCCTGGCAAGCCTCACTGAATGGGGGTGTAGTAGTAACCTGTGCTAGACAGCCTGGCAAGCCTCACTGAATGGGGGTGTAGTAGTAACCTGTGCTAGACAGCCTGGCAAGCCTCACTGAATGGGGGTGTAGTAGTAACCTGTGCTAGACAGCCTGGCAAGCCTCACTGAACGGGGGTGTAGTAGTAACCTGTGCTAGACAGCCTGGCAAGCCTCACTGAATGGGGGTGTAGTAGTAACCTGTGCTAGACAGCCTGGCAAGCCTCACTGAATGGGGGTGTAGTAGTAACCTGTGCTAGACAGCCTGGCAAGCCTCACTGAATGGGGGTGTAGTAGTAACCTGTGCTAGACAGCCTGGCAAGCCTCACTGAACGGGGGATGTAGTAGTAACCTGTGCTAGACAGCCTGGCAAGCCTCACTGAATGGGGGTGTAGTAGTAACCTGTGCTAGACAGCCTGGCAAGCCTCACTGAATGGGGGTGTAGTAGTAACCTGTGCTAGACAGCCTGGCAAGCCTCACTGAACGGGGGATGTAGTAGTAACCTGTGCTAGACAGCCTGGCAAGCCTCACTGAATGGGGGTGTAGTAGTAACCTGTGCTAGACAGCCTGGCAAGCCTCACTGAACGGGGGATGTAGTAGTAACCTGTGCTAGACAGCCTGGCAAGCCTCACTGAATGGGGGATGTAGTAGTAACCTGTGCTAGACAGCCTGGCAAGCCTCACTGAATGGGGGATGTAGTAGTAACCTGTGCTAGACAGCCTGGCAAGCCTCACTGAACGGGGGATGTAGTAGTAACCTGTGCTAGACAGCCTGGCAAGCCTCATTGAATGGGGGTGTAGTAGTAACCTGTGCTAGACAGCCTGGCAAGCCTCACTGAACGGGGGATGTAGTAGTAACCTGTGCTAGACAGCCTGGCAAGCCTCACTGAACGGGGGTGTAGTAGTATCCTGTGCTAGACAGCCTGGCAAGCCTCACTGGATGGGGGTGTAGTAGTCACCTGTGCTAGAGAGGCTGGCAAGCCTCACTGAATGGGGGTGTAGTAGTAACCTGTGCTAGACAGCCTGGCAAGCCTCACTGAATGGGGGATGTAGTAGTAACCTGTGCTAGACAGCCTGGCAAGCCTCACTGAACGGGGGATGTAGTAGTAACCTGTGCTAGACAGCCTGGCAAGCCTCACTGAACGGGGGTGTAGTAGTAACCTGTGCTAGACAGCCTGGCAAGCCTCACTGAACGGGGGATGTAGTAGTAACCTGTGCTAGACAGCCTGGCAAGCCTCACTGAATGGGGGATGTAGTAGTAACCTGTGCTAGACAGCCTGGCAAGCCTCACTGAACGGGGGATGTAGTAGTAACCTGTGCTAGACGTATCTGCACATGCTCATGTTGTTCTTAATAGTCCAGTAATATCTTTTTTGGGGTACACTTGAGATATCATTCATATCGACTAGGGAAAATTTGACCAGGGTATTGGGGAAATTCTCTTTCTCTTTTAAACACTAGAGGGCACAAATGGGACTGCAATTACTAGATAAGTGCAACTAAAGCAAATGAGAGAAGTGATGTGGAGCATGGTGAGGAGATTTTTATGAATAAGTATTACCTGTTTGATGTTAACTGAGGATGAGGCAGTGTCAGACATTTCTCTCACAATTATGAAAATGCAGCCCCAGGTGGGGAACCCTTTGGGTGATATAGATGCTTCTTAGAGTGAGTCCCCTATTGAGTCTGTTTTCCCAGATTCTATGAACACTACCATACCTCAGTGTACAGCTGATCAGAAAAGGATTGTTAAGGAGCCAGACGTGCAGATATTAGAAAAATATACATATAAGGTGACAGTGGTCCCAGAAAGAAAAACAGTTATGGCTATTGCAGGTGAAAGAAGAATTTGTGATTAAGTGGATTGAAGAGGAATATAACAAACCAAATTCCCAACTATGGGTAAGAGCAAAACCAGCCATAAAAATGAACAAATATGATGACTGGGACAATGTAATGTAGCCCCTAGGCTGTTACTGCTCAAATGTCTTTGTAATAAATATAGCAAAATGAGTAGTTTCTTAATGTGCCTTTTGAAACATTTAGTTTAGCATTTGGTATTGTGACTGCACTTAACAGTAAAAAAGACGTTCTTTGGAATTTTATCATTTAGATTAGTTTAATGTCTAAAAGGAGGCTTATTTATTGTGCAACTCAGAATTGCTAAGTTAAAGTCAAGAGGCATTGAGGAATAATTAAAGGAGAAATGATTCTTTGTTAATGAACAAAATAATAATAATAAATATAAAGGTTGGTGTGGGAGTGTATGTCACTCTGCATGCCAAACATGGGAATCTGTATCATTTATCAAATGCAGGAATTGGTTGTCACCATATGATCATGTTAAGGTAATGCAATCAGTTCAAATCTTTCTTGTCAGGCTTTTCCACATTTGTTGAAGAATTATCCTTGCAAATATGTTCATATTATGGGGGAGGAGCAAACAGACATTTGTAATAATAAAATGTCTGAAACATACAGAGGGTAGGTATTTATGGTCCGACTATTAGAAAACATTAAAACATTAAAAAGATGGCAAAGAAAATGTAATATCAGAAAGGGCCATAGTGTGACAAAGGGGATGGTTGAATATCTTGCCTGAGCAAGGAGATGTGTTCATTAGGTAATGGTGAACAAAGAAGTGATACCAATATAGATGAGCTGTTGCTATTATAGGGAACAGGCAATAAAAAGGGCAATTACAGAATGTATTAGTACTTAAATAAGGCTAGTGGGGAATCTGTGTCATATTTAGGAAAGGATGACGCAGGACAGGACGAACAAAGCTGTTAAAAAAAGGGAAATTATTTTATAAAAAAATCACACTATAGGAAATGATCAACTTGCATGTTATGGCTTTAAACATGGTATGAAAATTATCTGAGATGTTTAGTTGTTCTCAAATGATGTGAGTAGTATGTTGAGGATTTTTGCAGATATGAAATTTATATCAGAAATAAAAAATAAATACGTTTCAATAATTTTGAAGAAAGGAAGTAAGTGGGATTTCTGTCCAGATAAATGCTTGGCTATCTCCTTCTTCACAATCAAGGTGAATATACAAGTCCTGGGTATAACAGTATTTAAGACAAAGAGCGCTTTCACAGTGAGTTTAAGGGCACATAGTTTATCTGTTGGAGTGACAATTTTATATGCATCCATGAGTATTATGGAGGTGTGATGCCTTTTAAGATTTGAATAAATGTGTATCTATTTACATGGATATGATTACCGATAGTTACTTTAATTGTGGTCTAAGAAAATAAAGACAGTTAAACAGTATCAGATGTTAAGACATATAGGATATTAGAAAGTGGAGGACTAGCATTAAATGAGTAGTGAGACTACAAAAATACCAGAGGCAGTCTAAAAACATAAAATGATTATGTAATGTATTCATTCTCCCATTACTCATAGAGAAGTCCAATATCTAAAATCCTTTAAAATACATTGAACAACTCCATAGGTTCATAGGTAGGTACTGGGCTATCAGGCCTAGGGCCCATACAAGCCTAGCCAAAAAATGTACCCTGGCTTTCGCCACCCAAGAAAATTATTTTCTTGTGCCCCTGTCGAGCAGAGCCACAGAAGTGATCCCCGGGGTGAATTTCCCATTTCCCATCCAATCATCAAGATTTTTCTTGAAGAGTGCTAATGAGGAGCTCTGTTTGACATAGATAGGTAGCCTGATCCAGAGTATGGGAAGTCTCTGGGACAGCAATCTATCCCTCCAGCATGTTCTGTTTATTGTGGTGACAAGGTTTAGGTCCCTAGAGCGTGTAGCTCGGAGGGATTGGGATTTCTTTAAGTGGAGCATGTCCAACAGCTCTGGGTTTGATAACTGTGCATCTGACTGTGCTCCTTTCCAGATGCCCCCCACCACTTCCCAGCTTTGCCAACTTTAAGCTAACAAACCTACAAGAACTCAAATCACTGCCACATTTTTACATCTTGTACCAGATTCTCTACCTTTAAAATTTCACTCTGATTTCTTTGACTCTCCTCCCCCCTTAATCTACACTCCCACCCTGTGCCTGCACATTCCTCCTATTTCTCCAGACTCCCTGCCATTCTGTCTCTATCTTCCTGTTTTCTTCCCTCAGTAAAAGACATCTTTGAGTTTCCCACTCTTACCTGAAGGACAACATACTCAGAAGTGAAGCATTTCCCTTATGCAGCGGGGACCTCAGTTAAATATCTCATCTGAAGGACAACATACCCAGGAGTGCTCCCCTTACTCTTGTGCAACACTTCAGTGCTTGTACTGGAAAATGAATCAAAGTAACTGTTGAAGGAACTGAACCCATAGTTTTCTGATCTTCCTTTATCAAACTTGAGTGTGCTGCCTTTTGTGTCACTGACACTTATGCATATATTATGGGTTTACCTTTAAAATGTCACAACACACTTGTGCGACGATTTACTTACCCGACGACATATCAGAAGCAGGAACAGTGAATCCCCAAAAGTGCAAACATGCTCTGCAAAGACAGTTGACGCTTGGCAAATGTCGACTTTGAGCGAAATGACCTGCACATCCAGACTTCTCCTACGAATGTTTTCCCCACATGTGGGGTGCTGCACCCCCCACACCCCCTGCTACTTATACATATACAAACTCCAAGATCGCACTACAGTCAGGGGAAAAGGTCTATTTCCCGATCCCCACTATAGTGAGATCTCCACTCAAAATGCCAAATTCACAACAGTAAATTCACATTAGCATCTTTTTTTTTGCTCATACAAATCTTTGAAAACATACTTTCGCATATATGAGTGTCGCACAATGCAGCCATGACATTTTCAACGTAAACCTATACTATGGATCATTTGTTGCTTGGCTGTTCACCAAGTCAGACCTAAAACCCTAGTCTCTTCAAATTATCCCAAGGCTGATGCTGCCCTTTAGGGTGTCCATAAAATAAAAGGTCACTTAGAGCAATCAAAATCTACCTTTCTCATTCCTTGGTCAGAATCCCGTGGATGTGTGTGTTTGTGTGTGTGTTTTGCAGTGCAACATATAAAGTACAGTTGTGTACACTTGCCATAAATGTAGATGTTCGAGTGTATTCACTGTTGCAGTCCTAACATATGGGCTATCCGGCTCCCGGTAGCCCTCAACCGGCCCGAATACCAGAGTCCTTAGTATATGATGTTGGCTGCCATCGGCTGTAAACTGATGTCAGAACGTCAGGTATAAAGGGAGGTGGCCGACATCATTTCCTCAGGTTTTCTTGCCTTAACTGTCAGAAGCCCCCAAAAGAAGGCCAATCTAGGAAGGAAACACCCTTGAAAAAAGCCATCCAAAAATAACATACTTAGTCTGTGCCTTTGGAAAAAAGGGGGAATGGAGGGTGGGAAACCAGGACTGCAACAGTGAATACACTCGAACATCTACATTTATGGTAAGTGTACACAACTGTACTATGTTCTTTGTGTTTCACTGTTGCAGTCCTAACATATGGGTTGATTCCCAAAGCCCAGAAAGAAAACAAAAGGGGGGGAGGAAGAATCACAGATTAAGGATTGGTAAAGAGGCCGTGCAAAACTGCAGAGGCAAAACCAGCCCTAGACTTAGAAAAAGATAGGTTGTAATGCTTTGTGAAAGTATGGACAGAAGACCAAGTGGCTGCTTCTAGAATGTCCTTAGTAGGCACACCTCTCAAAAAAGCTGCAGAAGTAGAGGTTGCTCTAGTAGAATGGGTCTTAATACCCTGAGGGGGAACCTTCCATGCTGCAGGTAACAAAAGTGAATACAATGAGCAATCCATTTGGAGATGGTTTGTTTGGAAATAGCTTTACCCTGAGCCCCAGGAGCAAAACTAACCAACAACTGCTGAGACTTCTGAAAGGGTTTGGTCCTATTTAAGTTAAATCTCAATTGTCTGTGCACATCAAGGGAGTGCAGAATCCTTTCCCCTTTATTCTGGCGGTTATTGAAGAATGTAGGCAGATGAATAGACTGGTTAAGTGTCATACTGGAAACCACTTTAGGCATAAAGGAGGGATTAGCTCTCAGAGAAACCTGGTCTGTATGAAAAATAATGAAAGGTTCTACTGCCATTAAGGCTTGCAGCTCCGAAACCCTTCCGGCAGATGTAATAGCCAAAAGAAAGGCAGTCTTCCATGAAAGGAGCTTTAAGTCTGCAGAGGCAGCAGGTTCAAAGGGAGGAAGAGTAAGGTTTTCCAGGACAAAATTAAGATCCCAAGCAGGAGTAGGAGCTCTTCTGGGAGGTCTAAGATTACTAGCTCCTCTCAGGAACTGTTTCATCAAGGGTTGAGAAAAAAATTGGTTGCTCAGAAAAACAATGAGCAGAGATTGCTGAAGCATGAATCTTGATTGAAGAAAAGGAAAGTCCGCCATTAAGCAAATCTGC
The DNA here is from genome assembly GCF_019279795.1 of Protopterus annectens. Lineage (NCBI taxonomy): Eukaryota > Metazoa > Chordata > Ceratodontiformes > Protopteridae > Protopterus > Protopterus annectens. The sequence goes on along the minus strand of NC_056737.1, from coordinate 1,176,369,018 downwards.
TAGATAGTCAAAAATGAGGGAAAGAGAAGGTTGGGATGACTCTTCTCCCTTAGCCTGCATCCAAGAGCAAAATCTCTTCCATTTATCTGCATAGGACTTCCTGGTGCTTGGCCTCCTGGCCTCATGAAGAACATCAACCACCTGTTGGGAAAGATTTAAAGTATTAGCCAGGCAGTTAAATGCAGAGTTTGAAGATGAGGATGAAGGAACTTCCCCCTCCCTGAATCAACAGATCTGGTACCAGGGGAAGATGCCAAGGCTGAGCTTGGGAAAGGCTGCGAAGGAGGGGATACCAATGCTGCCTGGGCCAGACTGGTGCTATAAGAATAGCCTTTGGTTTTTCATCCCTTATCTTTAGCAGCACTCTGGGAAGAAGAGGCAGAGGAGGGAAGGCATAAATTGAGAGTTGTGTCCATGGGAAGGACAAAGCGTCCACTTTCCATGCTTTGTCGTGAAACTCTCTGGTGCAGAAGGTTGGAAGGAGATGATTGGTCTGAGGGGAGAAACAATCCACTTGTGGGGTGCCCCAATGATGAGTGATGCAATGGAAAATGTCCCTGTTCAGTTGCCACTCGTGAGGATCCTGAACATGTCTGCTCAAATGATCCGCCAAGGAGTTCAGCCTCCCTGGAAGATACTGGGCTAGGAGATGTAAGCCCATGGAAGATACTGGGCTATTAGATGTATGCCCATGGAAGATACTGGGCTATTAGATGTAAGCCCATGGAAGATACTGGGCTATTAGATGTATGTCCATGGAAGATACTGGGCTATTAGATGTATGTCCATGGAAGATACTGGGCTATGAGATGTAAACCCATGGAAGATACTGGGCTATTAGATGTAAGCCCATGGAAGATACTGGGCTATGAGATGTAAGCCCATGGAAGATACTGGGCTGTGAGATGTAAGTCCATGGAAGATACTGGGCTATTAGATGTAAGCCCATGGAAGATACTGGGCTGTGAGATGTAAGCCCATGGAAGATACTGGGCTATGAGATGTAAGCCCATGGAAGATACTGGGCTGTGAGATGTAAGCCCATGGAAGATACTGGGCTGTGAGATGTAAGCCCATGGAAGATACTGGGCTATTAGATGTAAACCCATGGAAGATACTGGGCTATTAGATGTAAGCCCATGGAAGATACTGGGCTATTAGATGTAAGCCCATGGAAGATACTGGGCTATGAGATGTAAGCCCATGGAAGATACTGGGCTATGAGATGTAAGCCCATGGAAGATACTGGGCTATGAGATGTAAGCCCATGGAAGATACTGGGCTATGAGATGTAAGCCCATGGAAGATACTGGGCTGTGAGATGTAAGCCCATGGAAGATACTGGGCTGTGAGATGTAAGCCCATGGAAGATACTGGGCTATGAGATGTAAGCCCATGGAAGATACTGGGCTATGAGATGTATGCCCATGGAAGATACTGGGCTATGAGATGTAAGCCCATGGAAGATACTGGGCTATGAGATGTAAGCCCATGGAAGATACTGGGCTGTGAGATGTAAGCCCATGGAAGATACTGGGCTGTGAGATGTAAGCCCATGGAAGATACTGGGCTATGAGATGTAAGCCCATGGAAGATACTGGGCTGTGAGATGTAAGCCCATGGAAGATACTGGGCTGTGAGATGTAAGCCCATGGAAGATACTGGGTTATGAGATGTAAGCCCATGGAAGATACTGGGCTATTAGATGTAAGCCCATGGAAGATACTGGGCTGTGAGATGTAAGCCCATGGAAGATACTGGGCTATTAGATGTAAGCCCATGGAAGATACTGGGCTGTGAGATGTAAGCCCATGGAAGATACTGGGCTATTAGATGTAAGCCCATGGAAGATACTGGGCTATTAGATGTAAGCCCATGGAAGATACTGGGCTGTGAGATGTAAGCCCATGGAAGATACTGGGCTGTGAGATGTATGCCCATGGAAGATACTGGGCTGTGAGATGTAAGCCCATGGAAGATACTGGGCTATTAGATGTAAGCCCATGGAAGATACTGGGCTGTGAGATGTAAGCCCATGGAAGATACTGGGCTATTAGATGTAAGCCCATGGAAGATACTGGGCTATTAGATGTAAGCCCATGGAAGATACTGGGCTATTAGATGTAAGCCCATGGAAGATACTGGGCTGTGAGATGTATGCCCATGGAAGATACTGGGCTGTGAGATGTAAGCCCATGGAAGATACTGGGCTATGAGATGTAAGCCCATGGATGATACTGGGCTATGAGATGTAAGCCCATGGAAGATACTGGGCTATGGGATGTATGCCCATGGAAGATACTGGGCTGTGAGATGTATGCCCATGGAAGATACTGGGCTATGAGATGTATGCCCATGGAAGATACTGGGCGGTGAGATGTAAGCCCATGGAAGATACTGGGCTATGAGATGTAAGCCCATGGAAGATACTGGGCTGTGAGATGTATGCCCATGGAAGACACTGGGCTGTGAGATGTATGCCCATGGAAGATACTGGGCTATGAGATGTAAGCCCATGGAAGATACTGGACTGTGAGATGTAATCCCATGGAAGATACTGGGCTGTGAGATGTAAGGCCATGGAAGATACTGGCCTATGAGATGTAAGCCCATGGAAGATACTGGGCTGTGAGATGTAAGCACATGGATGCTGCTGTGGACCATAGTCTCATGCTGTGTCTGTACAAAGGGTAAGAGTGAGTCCCCCCCTGCTTGTTGATGTACCACATGACTGTGGTGCTGTCTGTCCTGATCAGAAGAGTCCCAGGGGAGAGTAGGTCCTTGAAATCTAACAAGGCCGGCTGCACTGCCATCAATTCTTTAAAGTTTATGTGCAGATGAATCTGTTGAGTGCTCCAAATTACTTATATGCCCCTGCCTTTCAGATGTGCCCCCTGTGCATAATCTGAGGCATCTGTGGTGAGAGTCTGGCTGGCAGATGGTGGGCAGAAAGGCAGACCCATGTTCTGAGAACAGGCTGTCGCCCACCAGAGAAACTCCTTTTGTAGACATGGAATCAGGGGAAGAATCAGGTCTAAGTCCTGTGTGTGTTGACACCAAAGGTTCCTGAGGTACCATTGAAGTTTTCTTATATGCAGCCTTGCATATGGGATCATCAGGATACATGAAGCCATGAACCCCAGTGCTTGCAGGAATTGCCTTGCAGAGAGCTGGGTCATGCTTGCCAAGTTCTTGAAATAAGCAGACAGATCTTGTTGTTTTTCTTGAGGGAGGAATACCATCTGGGTGGCTATATTCAGACTCGCTCCCAGAAAAACAATCTCCCTTGTAGGAACCAACTTTGACTTTTTCTCGTTGAGAGTGTAACCCAAAGAAGTGAGAATGTTTTTCATTAAGTCCAAATCCTTTTTTAACTGTTCTGGGGAGTTTGCTTGAATGAGACAGTTGTCCAGGTAAGGATAAATTTGAATGTTCCTCTGCCTGCAAAAAGCAATGGCTGGCACCAGGCACTTTGTGAAAACTCAGGGAGCCATAGATAAGCCAAAGGGCAGCACAGAGAATTGGAAGTGTTGCTCCCCAGCCCTGAAACGAAGAAACTGCCTGCAACCTTCCCTTATTGGGATGAGCAGATAAGCCTCCTTGAGATCCAAAGTTACCAGCCATGAATCCTTGTCCAGCATTGGCAGTAACTTTTGAAGAGTGAGCATCCTGAAATTGGGAATCACCAGAAAAGTGTTTAGAATAGACATATCCAGAATAGGGTGTCAGGTGCCTCCTTTTTTGGGTACCAGAAAAAGTCTTGAATAAAAACCTAGGCCTACCTGATTTGCAGGAACTGGCTCTATAGCCCCCATAGTCACTAGAGAAGAAATGTGATTCTCTCCCCTCTGCCCTGAGAGTTCTGGGAATGTCTGGGTACCCTTGTAGAGCAGGGAAGGTGTGAAAATTAAACTTGTAACCTTGGTTTCCTATGTTGAATACCCATTTGTCGTCTGTGATGGTTGACCATACCCCTGCGAACCTGGCTAACCTTCCCCCAAAGGAAACCCTGGGCCCGCAGAGGTAGGCACAAGAAGGCTGGAGTCATTGAGAATGCTTGCTTTGGGAAGCTGGCTTAGAACTCCCTGATTTAGCAGAAGAAGGATGTCATTATTTAGTCCTTTAAGGGGCAGAAGCCTCCCCTCTGGAAGATATGAAACCCCTAGGCCTAGAACAACCCTGCTTTCCAGGATCAGGGAAAGACCAGTTCTTGGAAGGATAATGCCTACTAAACCGAGGAGGCTGAACCTGAAGGAACTCTTTTACAGCTTGCATAGATTTCACCTTATCCTCCAACTTTTTCAGTACCTCCTCAGCCTTGTTACCAAAAAGGTTGTCTTTGTGTAAAGGAACATCCAGCAATTTAGATTTTACAGGTTCAGAAAGAGGCTGCTCCCTAAGCCAAGCATGCCTTCTAAGAACAGAGCCAGTGGCTGCTGCTCTGCAGGAAGCCTCCAAGGTGTCAAAACCACAATGAAGAGAATGCTTGTTAACCAGACTTGCAGAATTTAGGAAATCTTGTAAATCTTTGTTTTCTGACATGGAAGGAATATTCCCGAGCTTAGCCTTAATAGCCTCCAAAGTATGCTGCTGATACTTAAGCATGTGAAAAGACAATTCACAGATCTAAAGGCAAGAGTTGCAGAGGTATAGACCTTTTTACCCCACCTGTACAAGGCCCTAGATTCCTTATCAGAAGTTACAGGGTTTTTAGCAATAGTAGCCTTAACACCCTTGGGACCTTGAGAAATAATTTCAGGATCAGCAGAAGGGTTTTGAAAAATAAATTGATGAGAATCAGGAACCCTATAATACCTATCAGGTTTTCTGGGAGCAGGAGGAACAGAATTAGTAGTTAAAGAATTTTCCATGAAAACATCATCCACATCTTCCAAAATAGGAGGTATAGCCAGAGATTTATGCTGTGGCAAATCTAAAAATTCCCAGATCCTGTTCTTAGACTGAGGGAAATCCTGACTTTCCCATTTAAAGTGCTGACTTTCCCATTTAAAGTGCTCCCTAAGAGTATTCAACGTATCCCCAAAGGAAAAATCTTCTGAAGGGAAGGCAGACGAGATAGAATCCTCAGCATCAGAATACTCAAAGCCAGAAAAAAGTTGAGAATTTCCTTCCTCACCAGCAAAAATACTGGAAACCTCAGAGTCTGATTCAGACAAAACATCAGGAGACAATTCCCTAGCTCTTTTGGAAGGGGGGGGGGGGTGAGAGCCCTTAATAAGGGTTAGAAGATCACCAGCCATCTTTACCAACTGGGACTGAGACACAGGAGAGGAGGCCAATGCTTGCTTGTGGGTAGATTTGCGGCTGAAAGGCTTGCTAGTAATCTGGAGGGACTCAGGAGGCCTAGCAACTGCAGAAGTCTGAGGGGTAAGGTAGTCAGTCTGGCTCTGGTCTCATGTCAAAGAGGAGGCATCAGAAGCTGGTGCCTGCGTAGCAGCTGCGGACCTATCTGAGGTGGCGACAGGCAGAGGGTTTGAAGACAAGATAGCAGCCTGTGGCATGGAGGACTCCATAAAGGTCTCTCTTGGCAGAAGCCCACAGCTGAGAATCTGCGGACTGTAGGGGCTGCGAAAGCACCTCACTAGCTACATCTGGGCCGACGACCAATTTCACTGGCACATTGTCAGCAGCTTTAACCCTAGGCCTGTCACGGTCCTTGTCTTTGCATTTCCTGGGTATATCCGAAGTCTGGAGACCAGAAGACACCATACCGATGAACTTAGGCCAGACTCCGAAATGCTTATATAAAATCTTAGCACTATGGCGTATTGTAAGCAGGTTGAAGGAAGCACAGAGATCACAATTAGGGACATTGTGCTCAAGGCTCAAACAAGTTATACAATAGGAATGAAAATCATGGTGCGGAATCTGTTTTCTACAGGTAAGACAGTTATTAACTTTATCTGACATTCGTTAAAGCAAGAAAAGAGGATTCCCAACGGGGTACTTATCTGAAGGCGTCTTCAACTTGGTAGTCGGAATGCAGAAAGAAGGTAAACGGCTGACCAGCACTAGTGTGAATTGCATCTGCTTCAGGCTCTGTGGCAAGAAAGACTGGGGAAATGGCGTCGGCCACCTCCCTTTATACCTAATGTTCTGACATCAGTTTACAACCGACGGCAGCCGACATCATATACCAAGGACTCTGGTATTCAGGCCGGCTGAGGGCTACCAGGATAACCCATATGTTAGGACTGCAACAGTGAAACACGAAGAACATATTGCTTATCACCACAAACTTAATATAGGATTATGGGATGCAGTGCATAAAATGTGACTCTGCTACACTTATAGATCTGGAGGGGGAAGGGGAACCACTTATATGTTCCTACATAGTAATTAGGAAAAATGAATATGGACGTAATCACGGTAATATTTACTTGTTTTCTGTGAACTATGGCATGTAGTGATTTTTGTAATTAAAACAGAAAGTCAGGATGTGGTAAAACAGCTCTGTTTAGAATTTACACAGCATACTGATATTACAAAATGCACCATAACTTCCTGTTACCATGTTCAGGAAATTGTAAAGCAGTTTCTGTTATGACATTGCTACAGTGTCATCAGAGCAGAGCAGCATGTCAGGACACTGTGGGTTACTTATTAACTACATTTCATGATTTGTAGACTGACATGGGTCAAACAGGCAGGTAACTCAGCAGGTACATATGCATGCTGCAAACATTTGGAAACGTGAAAGGAATAAAAACACAGCACAGACTGCAGCTCCCACTATCCATAATGAAATGTATTGTGAATCCCGTTCTTTCTATGTGGAAATTACATTTGCATGGTGGATGTTTAACAAAATAATGTATATCCAGAGTTTTGTCTGCGGGGCATCCATTTTAAGAGGGCTTTATTCCACTGGAGCTTATGATCAACAAGCCTAAAATACTAAATAAATACAACACATGATACTGCACAGAATGCAAAAGTACTGGAAAATTCAGTGCATTAAATACAGGTATGAGCTATGTCAAAGTGAACTATGTGTTGTACGTAAGGAGCCCTGGGGCAGAAGTGTGAAAGGAAAGGTCAGGTCACAATATGCAACTATATATATAACAATTTCTGTCTTCACCAGCAGTATATGTAGTTACTTTTGTAATAGATTATGCCGCGTTTGTATCACAGTGATTACTGGCTACACACACACACACACATACACACACACACACACACACACACACACACACACACACACACACACACACACACACAAACACACACACACACACACACACACACACACACACACACACACACACACACACACACACACATACACACACAAACACACACACACACAAACACACACACACACACACACACACACACACACACACACACACACACACACACACACACACACACACACACACACACATACAAATTTGCCTGTACAGAATCTGTCATAAAACCATTTAATTTCTCATCACAAATAAAAACATCTCTTCACTATGGAATGCATATCCATAACTAGAAATAAGAACTAAATGCTTTTCCTGCATTGCCCTTAAATCTGTTTATTAAAAAATCATCTTAAATTACCAGTCTGTTTATTATACATTTATTATTGTGCTAATTAACACCTGCCTGTATATTAGACCACAATATCTGTTACATGTGCACTACCTAATTGTGATACCAGCGATTGTTTTCTGTATTTTGGTTAGCTGTCTTTAGATTGTATCATGGAGTTAAATTCTTGGGATTCCAAAGAAAAGAGGATTTTCAAGATGAACTAGTCTATCCCAGTCAGCAAATGTAAATAAAGAAATAAACAAATAAACAAATCTGTGTTTATTGATTCCTTAAGATTCCAAGAGCAGGATAAGTTATTTCTTACACTTATCTCACTGACCTGCACTTCTGAAACGTTTATAATTGTGCTATACAGTTGATCTACTACATTTTGCACTGTTATAAAGCTTTTTTTGTTTCACTGCATTTATGTACTGTTTTATACTGTTTTAACTGTATTTTTCATTGCTAGATACTGTTTAATTACTCTAATTGCATGTTTACTGAATTACTTAACTGTAAACTGCTTTTTCCTACCGAGAGCTGTATTTTCTGTTTGTGAGTGCTCTATCCGAGCTTTTCTGTGCATTTTTGATTTGTTGAGGTTTCTGTGTTCTACAGCTAGGAACTGTAATAGTGTGCATTACTATAATTGTCTGTTTACAGTTAAAAGCATTCTCTAGAGTCTGCTTTCTCCTTGATCTGTTTAAAACTTTCATTTAGTGGCTACAGCTAGGAATTGTAATGTTTCCCACCCACCATCCCTAGTGTTATGTGTTGTTATACTTGGTGGCCTTGCAGTTGCCAGCCCATACTGTATATTTGATGTGTGACACTCCTCCCAGTCTAGTGTCATTAGTTCACTCAATCTAAGAGAGAACATTTGTGAAGGCCAACCCACTCAGATTCTTAACGTTGAATTAACTTCTGTTCCAGCTTTCTCCATTTCCACTTTTACTGGAAAAAAAAATTCTAAGCTTGCTTCCCCCCTTTCCTGTGGCAGGTCTTATCCAGATACGGATTTGCTGTGTCCAGGACTGTTTGAGATCCTAAGCCCCCCTTAAACTATTCCTGGCGCCATAAAGTCTGTTCTTCAAATTTTCCCTTGCAGCTAGCCAACTTTTTAGTTTTAGCACTCAAACCTGTTTCTTTGAGCTCAGCACTTGTTCAGAACTCATTGTAAGCACTAAATAAGTTACAAATTCCTACAGCACTCAACTTTCCTCACTTGTCTAAAGGAAAACAGTTTTTAGTACTTGATAAATAAGCACCTATTCAGGCATGTCTAAAGGTCAGCTCCCAGTGTTTTCTCCTGTCTACCTGATGAATCTGGGCATCTTGGGAGAATGCAGCAATTGCCTCATGTACACAGACAACCCTCTCCTCCTACCACCCAACACTACGACCTGCGAGAGATGCATTTATGTAGCCAAACTGGAAGCAAAGCTCTCTTCACCAAAGACTGGCCTAGACAGTCAAGAGTAGAAGGTAAACGCTTGCACTGCACCACACTCATCACATAGTCCCTCAAGACCTACACCACCAAAACACACACACAGAAGCACAAAACACACAGCTACATTCGTGGAGGCTCTCAGTACAAATCTGTCCAAACAACAGAGACCTCCAAAGCAGAAATGCAAGCAACCTCCACCCCCCAACACAACTCAAATAACACATAGACCACATACTCAGTGTGCCACTCAACTACAGCCCACAAGGTATAGCGTACCCAACACTCTAGTCATAGGTGACTCTATAGTCAGGCACACTGATGTTCCATTCACCAGGCTAAACAAGGAAAAGGTTACTGTCAGCTGCCTGTCAGGTGCCAGGATCCGCCACATAACGCATGCACTCAGGTCACTCCACAACAAGTACAAATATGACTCTGTCATTATCCATGTTGGTGTGAATGACCTAAGTTATACCTACCTGGACTACATGAAAAGAGACATGGAAGAGCTCTCCGATCTTGTAGCCCAGGCAGGTATGGCCCTAGCCCTTAGTAGCATCCTGCCATCACCCAGAATGATACCACAGTACAAGGACAAAATGATTGACTTTAACAATTGGCTAAGCTTCTGGTGTCATTCTAAAGAAATCCAGTCTCTTTCTGCCTGGGATGACATGATCAACAGACCATGCTGCTTTGCCAGAGATGACCTGCACCAGTCACCCTTGGGATTCCAGATACTGGCATTTGCCACCCCTATAGTGCCTTTTTAGGCAAGGTTCAAATGACAAATTCACCAACGTAAGAGGTACAAGCAAGCAAAATCTGAGGGTAATGCTACTCAATGCTAGAAGTCTAAACCTCAAAATGCACTCACTCGAGGCACACCTTAAAATAGAGAACATTGACATCTGTGCAGTGACAGAGACCTGGTTCAAAGCTCCAAAGAGCACCCCTGCATTACTAGGCTATAATTTATACCACACCTTTCGGCCACCAAACCCGGACCCAAACACTAAAGGTGGAGGCATGTCAATATTCATTAAGGATCTCCACACCTCCAAGCTAGTTGCTCAGCATAATGCATCCGAGATTATCCAAGTTCAACTAACTCTGGGCAAAACCACAATCCAGATTGCAGCTTTTGCCCCAGGATTCCCACTCCTCTTTTCTTGATACACTGGAAAATATTAAGGTGCAACCCAGCACTCTAATAACGGGTGATTTCAACTACCCTACCATTAACTGGGAAAACTACTCATGTACCAACTCTTTTGTTCAATGTTTTCTGGAAATCATTGATTCCAATGCCTTCGATCAACTTATCCATACCCCCACCAGGGGCAGCAATATCCTAGACCTGGTCATCACCAACATGGGTGACTGGTGTTCCACACCAGAGATCAGCTCCTCGTTGGTCAGATCCGACCAGCAGCTAATCACCCTAGACATCCACATCCCGCTCCCACCCCCCACCCCCCACCCCCATTAGGAAAACAACTGTAAAAAATTTCTCCAAAGCCAACTTCACGCTTCTTAAGACAGAATTGGCAAACTTCACGACACCCATGCAGAAGAACAATAGAGGTACGACTGCTGAATCCTACACAAATGCGCTTTATAAGCACTTACACAAGTGCATGGATCATGCTATCCCTAACAGAACCAAGATGCTATCCTCCAAAAAAAGGAAACCAATCTGGTGGTCTTCTGCCATAAACAAACTCTACAACAGAAGAAAGAAACTGTTGCAAAAAAGAGTAAAATCCCACGATTGCAGGAACTCCCTGGTCAGCCTCAGTAAGAAGCTGAGATCCCTCATAAAACCCTCCAAAGCTAGTTATGAAAACAAAATTGCCACTGATTCTAAAGGCAACCACAAAGCATTCTATAGCTATTTCAAGAATCTCAATGGCAACACTCAGATCTGCTCTGATTTACAGCACAATGACACTAAATATACAGAACCAACTGATATTGCCAACATCCTGGCAGATAGGTTCATTGCTAACTTTACCCCCATCTCACCCCATAAAGAGCCCATCTTTATACCGGAAGAATGCAAATGTCCTGTAATCATGGCTGCACAGGTAAAAACCTCACTCTCTAAAGCCAAGAACACAGCATCCATGGGACCTGACAACATCCCAGGCTGCCTTCTACATGAACTACAGAATGAACTGGCACCCCACCTAAGTACCATGTTCAATCATAGCCTCACCTCAGGCTTTGTGCCCATTGAATGGTGCACCATGACAGTTATCCCACTCCACAAGGGGGGGAGCCACAACAGACCCCGGGAACTACCGCCGCATTAGCCTGATGAGCCTGGTCTGCAAGGCCATGGAACGTATCATCATGGAACTCATAAACAAAGACATTGGAGATCTCCAAACTCTGGACCCCACATAGTTTGGGTTTGTAAAAGGCAGATCATGTCTCCTAAACCTGATAGACTTCTTTGAAGTAGTCACCAAAGCCATAGATGAGGGTAAGGTGGTTCACACAGCCTATCTAGATCTTGCCAAGGTGTTTGACACCATCCCCCACTCTGGAATTATAGATAAACTCACTAAACTAGGTATAAATCCCTATGTCACAAGATGGGTTGCCAACTGGCTTACTGACAGAACCCACACTGTGAAAGTAGCAGACTCCAAATCGGACATCAGACCAGTGACAAGTGGAGTACCACAGGGTTCAGTCTTGGGTCCTCTCCTGTTTGGTATCTACTTCTCTGAAGTACAGGCTAACACAGAAGGTCTTTAGCTAATTAAATTCACACATGACTGCAAACTAGGAGCCATAATCGAAACTCCTAACAATGTGGACATCCTACAAAAGGGCCTCACTAAGACATATGCCTGGTGTCAAAGCCATGGTCTCAAGCTCAATGCCAAAAAGTGCATTGTCATCCCCTTTGGTAAAAACTCTGTACCCATGAACTACCACATAGGTGGTAGTCTACTTAACACAGAAAGTGTGATAAGAGGCCTTGGGACACAGGTGGACAGTAGTCTCTCCTTTGATAATCACATCGCCACCGTGGTCAGGAAATCCTTCTATGTGGCACACCTCATCACAAAAGGTTTCTCATCCAGAAAAAAAGAGGTCATTGTTCCCCTATACTCATCACTCATTAGACCCATTATAGAGTACAACACCCCTTTTGGTATGTACCTCACAAGACATCTACAACTGGAATGGCCGCAAAAATACCTCACAAAGAGGATTACTGGCCTCAAACAGATGCCTTACGCAGTCCGTCTCAAAAAACTCCAGCTTTACTCTGTCGCATATCGCCTACTCAGTAGCTATCTCTGCCTAACATACAAAGCTATGTCAAACCCAGAGCTGTTGGACATGCTCCACTTAAAGAAATCCCAATCCCTCCGAGCTACACGCTCTAGGGACCTAAACCTTGACACCACAATAAACAGAACATGCTGGAGGGAAGGATTCCTGCCCCAGAGACTTTCCATACTCTGGAACAGACTACCTATCTATGTCAAACAGAGCTCCTCATTAGCACTCTTCAAGAAAAATCTTGATGATTGGATGAGTAATAGGAAATTCACCCCAGGGATCACTTCTGTGGTTCTGCTTGACAGGGTCACAGGAAAATAATTTTCTTGGGTGGCGAAAGCCAGGGTACCTTTTTTGGCTAGGCTTGTATAGGCCCTAGGGCCAATAGCCTAGTACCTACCTATGAACCTATGAACCTATAAGATATAGAATGCTTCTTTTTACTGTCTTGAATGACTTCCACTAACCAAGAAATACTCTGTCAGGAGTTAAATGGGTGCTTTTTCTGTATTACCTACGTACTTAAAGGGTGGATGGATGGATGGATGGATGGATGGATGGATGGATGGATGGATGGATGGATAGAGCAACAAATGGATCTATGGATAGATTAACTGATTTCTAATAACCTCAAGTTTCACATTTAGACATAGTTGACTCTTTTTTTCAAAATAAGACAAACACAAAGTCTGTACAGTGAAAAGTTTTAACTGGGGGCATACAAGGTACAGCTGATATTACTTGCATTCCAATGCCGTATGCAAAGCACAGACATTAAATAAATAAGAGTAGAGGATTAAAGATATGAGCTGCTAACAACCTGCTTCTTATAGTCCAAGGTTTGATTCCCTCTACCTTCTTTTGTCTTACGTGTGATTCTGAGCACGTCACTTAACTAGACAGTGTTTTGAAGCACTGGGGGTACTGGGCTATGCTCCTCAATGATCTTCCTGTCCACATGCCTAGTAACTACCTATGAAACTACAAAATCTACAAAACCTAAGAACAGCATAGCGAGAAAAGGTAAAGAGGAATCTATTGATAAAGGTGGAATGCATATCTAGAAAAGACACATTCAAGAATATCTGAGAGCAGAAGTTCCATGAGATGTCTGATCCATCAGGATGTGGACAGGAAGGGTACGTCACAGCCTAGTAAAAAGCTAATTCGATGTTCATAGTAGTAATAGCATGCTAGTTCCATGCATCTTGAAGGGAAGTGTTATTGGTATCACAGGAAGGGTTATAAAGCCAGTCTTTATGCTGAAAGCGTCTGACATGGAAGCAGGACAGTTATAGTAAAAAGGATGCTTGGCAAAGCACAACCTACTACAATGTGTCATGCTTAGATAACAACCAGCCAAGACAAATCATTCATGCTGGCCTTGAGATAAAAATCTGGCAAGGCAAGAATGTATGTGTGAATCTTAAAGGAGCACAGTGACTAGTCAAGCAGAGACAAAAAATAACAGACAGACAGAAAGACAGAGATACTGTATACAGAGCGAGAGAGAGAGAGACAGAGAGTGATGCAGAGACAGATACCAACAGAGATATGCAGAAAGAGAGACAGAGAGACAGAGAGATACAGTGAGAGAGAAATATAGAGAGACAGAGAAAGTAAGAGAGACTTCGCAGTTCAATAATGATGAAATGAAATGGTATTAATCTCTTTTGGAGAAAGAGAAACGTACCACAACAGAAAGTGCAGTGAAGTTTCAGGATCCCAGGAAGGATTGCACTGGATCTGTACGTGAACCATACTTTGGGATGGTTCTATGAATGATTGGTTCTTGGCTGGTGTGCCTTTTGTTCAAGTACACATCCCAATGTATGAAGTTTGTTTTTCTCAAGTTGTTCACATCCCAAGGATATCCAGGTAAGTAAATCTGCAGTAATATGGATAGCCCATAACAGTTCATAGTCTCACAGATTTATGTATCAAGCTGATATCCTCTTGGCCCTGAGAAGCTTAATTTTATGTTGGAACTGTCTGTTACCTGTGTACGTATCAATGCCCTTCTTGAATAAAAAAATAAATTGTGTTAGAAAGAATCACAACATGCTTATGTAGATCACTGACCCATAAAACAAGGGATACACATTCAATTGGCCAATGCAAGACATGTATATCTATTACAGATATTTCCAAAATATGCATATTGGTTTGAAAGCTTAGTACAATCACAGTTTAAAAGATGTCACACTTGTGGCGTTATTTATTTATTTATTTATTGTTTGTTTGTTTGTCCATTTATTTGTTTGTTAAACAGAAGTGTGGGCTGGTGCATGACCCTTTTCAATAATTTTCCAGGCCAAATGGCAATACACATTTGTACAACATTACAAGCAAGATAGGCAATAAGAACAGCAAGTTTTTAGAAAATAAATCTACTGAAGAATGACCAGGACTGTAAAACTTGAGAAATAAAGAAGTAAAAAGAATCATTATTTACATGTAAAAGCTGTCAATTGTCAGGCAAAAGAGGGAGCAAGTATATTACTTACAAAATGAGCAAAAGACATGCAGGCTTGTAAAGCCAGACAGATGAAAAAATTAATTAGTGTTGTTTGTAGAATTTGTTCAAGTGTCATAAATTGTTTCACAAAGTTCTCCCTAAAAAGGAGACAAAGGAAAATTAATTGTACACTGACCACTACTTCTAGAACAAGTGCATTTGGGTTCTTTATTCAAATATTCCTTCAAGTTTTTTTGAAAACAATAAGTTTGAGACAGTTTGTAAGCCTGGTGGCAGTAAAGACAATACATAATGTGGAGAATCCTGGGTTCAATCCCCAGACAAGGCTTAGTGTTTTCTTTTCTGATGAGTTGTTAATACAGTACTAGGTCACTGGTTTGTACTTATTCTGGGTTCAATCCCCAGACAAGGCTTAGTGTTTTCTTTCCTGTTAAGTTGTTAATACAGTACTAGGTCACTGGTTTGTACTTATTCTGGATTCAATCCCCAGACAAGGCTTAGTGTTTTATTTCCTGCTGAGTTGTTAATACAGTACTAGGTTCCTGGTTTGTACTTATTCTGCGTTCAATCCCCAGACAAGGCTTAGTGTTTTCTTTCCTGTTGAGTTGTTAATACAGTACTAGGTCACTGGTTTGTACTTATTCTGGGTTCAATTCCCAGACAAGGCTTAGTGTTTTATTTCCTGCTGAGTTGTTAATACAGTACTAGGTTCCTGGTTTATACTTATTTTGCGTTCAATCCCCAGACAAGGCTTAGTGTTTTCTTTCCTGTTGGGATGTTAATACAGTACTAGGTCACTGGTTTGTACTTATTCTGGGTTCAATTCCCAGACAAGGCTTAGTGTTTTCTTTCCTGTTGAGTTGTTAATACAGTACTAGGTCACTGGTTTGTACTTATTCTGCGTTCAATCCCCAGACAAGGCTTAGTGTTTACTTTCCTGTTGAGTTGTTAATACAGTACTAGGTCACTGGTTTGTACTTATTCTGGGTTCAGTTCCCAGACAAGGCTTAGTGTTTTCTTTCATATTGAGTTGTTAATACAGTACTAGGTTCCTGGTTTATACTTATTCTGTGTTCAATCCCAAGACAAGGCTTAGTGTTTTCTTTCCTGCTGAGTTGTTAATACAGTACTAGGTCACTGGTTTGTACTTATTCTGGGTTCAATTCCCATACAAGGCTTAGTGTTTTCTTTCATATTGAGTTGTTAATACAGTACTAGGTCACTGGTTTGTACTTATTCTGGGTTCAATTCCCATACAAGGCTTAGTGTTTTCTTTCATATTGAGTTGTTAATACAGTACTAGGTTCCTGATTTGTACTGTACTACATGCTTGATGTTTAAAAAAACTTTCATGGTGGTTTTCCAGTTGAAAGAAAAAGCAGTTGCTCTTGGGGGAGACAAGGAGCCCACATGACAAGTGACTCTGTTTTAATCCAGTGGCAGTGACAACCA
The DNA here is from genome assembly GCF_019279795.1 of Protopterus annectens. Classification (NCBI taxonomy): domain Eukaryota; kingdom Metazoa; phylum Chordata; order Ceratodontiformes; family Protopteridae; genus Protopterus; species Protopterus annectens. The sequence goes on along the minus strand of NC_056737.1, from coordinate 1,176,352,777 downwards.
CATGGAATGCAGGGGGTTCTGGGTTCAATCCCCAGACAAGGGTTAGTGTTTTCTTTTCCTGTTGAGTTTTTTTTGTTTGAAAGTGAAAGGATAGACAGGACTGTATTTTCTTGAGGTAACCTGTTCAAAGAGGAAGAATCAAGTTTATGAAGGATTTTTCACGTTTGGTGAAAACTGGGGACACATTAGCTTGAGAGAGAACTAGAATACAAAAATAAGGGGTGTCTTGTAAAGAAAGAGTTTGTTAGTCGGGTGCAGTACCTGTCAATGAGCAATCTGAAGGCTAGGATTTTAAGCAGAAAGGCAGCTCTTATAGAAACTAGAAAACATTCAACCTTTGACCTGAGATGCAATGATGTTTGTTACCTTGGCTAGGTGAACAAATCTGAAGAGCATGTCTTCAGCAGTTTGAATGAATGAAACTTTTTACTAGATAAGGGTGTAATGACGGCTAATGCATACTGATGTCTGAGGATAAGAACTTCATCTATGGTTTGAAGGGTTGGCATAATAGTTAAGGTGTTTATCTTACTGACAAAAGGTACAGGGTTTGATTCAAATGGGGTAATTGTCTAGGCTTAAAATGGCCAATGAGAGCAGTTAGCCTAGTACTAACCTGTGAACTGCAACTACTCAATAAGCTTCAGTTGTAAGAAATGGACAAACTGTATGCAATTTGAAGTTGTAGTACATTGGAGGGGTATATGTCAGATGATTGACTTTTAGGAAACTTGAAAAAAATATTGAAGAGACCATATGATTGAGTTTCTGAAAACTCGAACATCAAAAACCCCCACACAAATCTACCTTTTTTACATTTTTGCAGGGGGGTAAGCTCCCCTGCACCCCCCCACCCCCCCAACCCCCTGCAAATTATATATACCACCTCTGAGATCGCACTACCCTGAGGGAAAGGGTACATTTCCCGATCCTTGCTGCACTGCGATCTCCATTTAAAAGCTTCGACTTTTCAAAAACTCGATCATATGGTCTCGACCATATGGAGTTTGAGTTTCTGAAAACTCTATCAGCTGATATGGACCCCTTTGGATGTAGTCATTTCACTGTGGTTGTGGAAGGTAAAAGTATTACCTAAATAGACTCCCAGATATTTTTGCTCTGCATTAAAAATTATCACAGTTCCATGAGTCACAGATGTGACAAATGGGAATACCTGAATACCTCTCAACTGTACAGATTTTTGCCTCATATTTTTGGTCCGTATTTCATAAAATTGTGGTTTTCTGGCAAATTAAAAGCAAATTATTAGAGACTGGAGTTAGAAAATAATGACAGACATTTGAGTTTCAGACTTCATACCATTCAGAAAATTTATGGTAATGCAAAACCTGTTATTCTATCAAATGTCTAAGTTTGTAAGAACAATATTTAAAAACTGTCTCTATTTTTGGGCCTTTGTCCCACTTTTATATATGACTTTGTCCACATTTCTTGCTCGATGAGGTTGAGAGGTATGCTTTACTCCTTTGGATGTACCAAATATCATAACAGTGGATTTCTTTGTGTTTTTTGAGAGAAATCAGATAAAATATTTTTTACAAGCAAAGAGATATCCCGGTTTAAATGAGATTGTCAGCAGTGAATGTTTCCTTAAGGCACACCCTTTGTCTAAAAAACAGTAAAAGGAAATGAAAACATTCATATTGTTATGTTTAGTGATGTAAAATGCTATATACATATTATGGTGATTTTATTTTGTCGTATAAAAGGTTTATGAGTGATACGTCATTTGATGGATCATGTGATATTTAAGTAATATAAAAGTTCCTTGTTGCTATTTTTCCTTGTTCTGATGAAGTTTGTCAGTCTTGCTGCATTCCTTTCCTTACATTGACCTGTGTATGGAGTGCTTATTTGTTGACCATCTAAATTATGTGAGCTTTTTGAATGAGAGCATTTTGTTTAGTTGTTGCATGTTGCATCTTAGGAAGTTAGTAGTGAAGACAGTTACTGGCCTTTCTTTTTGTATTAATGTCAGTAATCTGTTGTATTATGTCTTCAAATAGTTCTGTGGTGGCTGGAGGGGAGGGTGTATACTTAAGTTACGTTTAACATAGTGTGGGTGCCTAAAAATAGATATATGTTTATCAAGTTTATAACAGTTTTCATCTCTGAATGGGTGTGTTTCGGTTAGTAGAATTTTTAAGCAGAGTTTGTTTTGTCAAAAGTTCTCTGATAAAGGAAGATGGACCAAGGCTGAAGCTGAATTTGGGCCTGTACTTTGAGCTCATGTCATTATTAACGCTGCTAGCATTTCAAAATCATTTCAAAGAGTGAAACAATACTAATTTCATGAACTTTAATCGTACTTTGACTTAAGAATGGGGTCCATTCCCATCATGGTATTAGAAACCCAAAAGACTTGGAGGAAAAAAAAAATAGCATTAGCATGATACAGTTTAAGGGGTTTGCATGTTATAAAAATATTATTTTGAAGTGGATGTGAGATATTAACATTTGTTAAACTAATATTTGAACTTGTGTCATCTACAGTTAAGATTTGTTTTACCTATGTAATTATTTTGAGTTAAGTACCATGCTTCAAAGTGTGCATTCAACTGCAGGTACCAAAAAGAAATCACCAAGGAGAGAGCTTCCAGAAACACCACTTATGGCAGGGAATCATGAGGAGACCAGCCCCCCTTTTCTTACCTGTGTCGCTAGTTGTGAGCCCACATTATATCATGAGGAGACCAGTCCCCCTTTTCTTATCTGTGTTGCTAGTTGTGAGCCCATATTATATCATGAGGACACTAGCCCCCCTTTTCTTACCTGTGTTGCTAGTTGTGAGCCCACATTATACCATGAGGAGATCAGCCCCCCTTTTCTTACCTGTGTTGCTAGTTGTGAGCCCACATTATATCATGAGGAGACCAGCCCCCCCTTTTCTTACCTGTGTTGCTAGTTGTGCACCCACATTATATCATGAGGACACCAGCCCCCCTTTTCTTACCTGTGTTGCTAGTTGTGAGCCCACATTATACCATGAGGAGACCAGCCCCCCTTTTCTTACCTGTGTTGCAAGTTGTGACCCCACATTATATCATGAGGAGACCAGCCCCCCTTTTCTTACCTGTGTTGCTAGTTGTGAGCCCACATTATTATGGCTTAATTTGCATTTAGATCTCTGAGCTTATATATAATTCCATCATGGGATACAGTGTCAGATGCTTTAACCAGACTAAGATACACCATGTGGACAGATAAACTGCCATCCTGAATGGAAATTGCAGTCTCAAAAATCATTTATAAGGTTAATCATAGAAATCTATCTATGACAAAAACGTATTGAGTTCAGTCATGGTGAAAGAGGCTTCCTGCATCTACAGTTCCATGATAACGTTCTTCATCACCTTGCCCAATACATGTATGACACTGCTCTTCTGTAACTATAGGTGTCTGTGTAAGGGCTTCTCTTGTGGATTGGGATATCAGAAAGAAAGCCAGATTTTAATGCTCTGTTAATAATGCACTTAAGGACTCATGTAAAGCTATTTTTGATTGCAAAACTTAAGCTTTCTGGTATCTCACCTGGTCCCATGGAACTGGGGTTTCTGACTTTGCTGAGGACAGAGTGACAAGTGCAGATGTAATTTCAGGTAGGAGCATGTTGCAGACAAGAAAAGTAGATATGGTTTCCATTTGTGTCCAGAAAAATCCCCTAAATCTGGGATCCAATGCAGCTACTAGTCCCAGGTGACTGAATACCATTATCTCGCAGCCAGGGACTCAGTGACTTCTAGGTTACATGGCCATCCACTCATACTTGAACTCAAATACTGGGTCCAAGCATGGTGTGGCAGCTGTAGGGACAGAGTGGATCTGATACACCTTACCTCAACACAGTATTTGAGCTCAGGCAAGGTTAGTGTGGTGGCTGTTGGGATGGGAGAGCAGGCAGTTTTGTTTAGGGAGCAGTAAGGGGATTTTAGTTTTAGTGAGCGGGTAGGAAAGAAAGAAATTTAGTGTTAGGAAGCAGGAGGGGACATTTAGGTTTAAGGATCAGGAAAGGAGTTTTAGGCTTCGGAACTTGGAAGGGGGCTTAGGTTTAGGGTTAGGGACTAAACAGGGACTTTAAGAGTTATAGGTTCATAGGTGTGTACCAGGCTAACGGCCTTGGAGCCTTTACAAACCTATATCATTGGATTACGCTAACATCGTGCCACCTGACCATAGTTCCCAGTGCCTATGTCAAGTAGAGCCACTGCAGTAATCCCTGGGGTGAATTTTCTATTTCCCATCCACTCATCAAGATTTCTCTTCAAGAGGGCCAGTGAGGTGCTCTGTTTGACATGTATGGGAAGTCTATTCCATAGCAAGGGCAGTCTCTGGGTTATGAACCTGTCCACCAGCACATTCTGTTGATTGTGGTAATGAGCTTGAGGTCACTGGAGCATGTGGTGTGGAGGGATTGGGATTTCTTTAGATGTAGCATTTCTAACACAGCTGGATCAGACACGGCATTGTATGTCAAGCAGAGATGGCCTCTAAGTAGGCGATATGAGACAGAGAACAGTTGAGGGGTTTTAAGTCTGTCCATATAGGACAAGTGTTTAAGGCCTAGGATCCTCTTTGTGAGGTACTTTTGTGGCCTCTCCAGTTGTTGCAGGTGTCTAGTGAGGTACATGCCAAATGGGGCATTGTACTCAATGATTGGCCTAATGAGGGAAGAGTAGAGGGAGACAATGACCTCTTTCTTCCTGGATGCAAAACCCTTATTAATGAGATGTGCCACATAGAAGGGCTTTCTGACCACAGTGGCAATGTGGTGGTCAGAAGAGAGGCTGCTGTCAACTTGTGTTTCCAGATCTCTTATAACACCTTCTGTGTTCAAGGGACTACCATTGATGTGGTAATTCATGGGAACTGGGTTTTTCCCAAAGGGGATAATGACACATTTTTTGGTATTGAGCTTGAGGCCATGGTTCTGATCCCACTCGTTGGTCTCAGTGATGCCTTTCTGTAGGATGTCAACATCACTTGGGGAGTTAATAATAGCTCCCAACTTGCAGTTGTTTTCAAACTTTGTCAGCCAGAGACACTTTGTGTTGGCTTGGACTTCAGAAAAATAGATACCAAACAGGAGAGGACCCAGGACCAATCCATGTGGGACTCCCCTCATGACTGGTCAGTAGTCTGACTTGGAGTCCACTACTTTCACACAGTGGGCTCTATATGAGAGCCAGTTTGCAACCCACCTAGTGATATAGGGGTTGATGCCTAGCTTAGTGAGTTTTTCTATGATTCCTGAATGGGGAATGGTATCAAATGCTTTGGTCAGATCAAGGTAGGCTGTATGAACCACCTTGCCTTCACCCACAGCTCTGGTGACTGACTCAAAGAAGTCAACCAAGTTGAGCAGGCATGATCTACCCTTCACAAAACCAAAATGTGTGGGATCCAGAGTTTGGAGATTCCCTATGTCCTTGTTTATTAGGTCTATTATGATGTGTTTCTTAGCTTTGCATATCAGACTCATCAGGCTAATGGGGTGATAGTTCCTAGGGTCTGTAGTCACTCCTCCTTTGTGGAGAGGTATGACTGTAGCAGTGAGCCATTCAGTAGGAACAAAGCCTGAGGTGAGGCTGTGATTGAACAGGGCACACAGGTGAGGTGCCAGTTCACTCTGTAGTTCATGTAGAATACAGCCAGGGATATTGTCATGTCCCATAGAAGCTGTATTCTTGGTCTTAGACAGTGCTGTTTTAACCTGTGCAGCAGTAATACTGTGTGCCTGTCAATCTACTGGTATTGTGATCGGCCCTTCGCGGGGGGGAGAGGGGTAAAGTTGGCACTGAATCTGTCAGCCAGTATACTGGCAATATCTGTTGGCTCGGTATAAGAGGTACCATTGTGCAGTAGCTCAGAGCAAATTTGGGTATTGCCATGGAGATTCTTTACAAAACTATAGAGGGCCTTGTGGTTGTCTTTACTATCTGCTGCAATTCTGTTTTCATAGCTAGCTTTAGAGGATTTGATGAGGGATCTCAACTTTTTGTTGAGGCTGATAAGGGAGTTTTTCCAGTCTTGGGACTTCACCTTATTCCACATCAGTTTCTTCCTTCTGTTGTAGAGTTTGTTTATGGCAGGAGACCATCAGATTGTCTTCCTTTTTTTGGAGGAGAGCATCTTCATTCTATTGGGTATGGCGAGATCCATGCATTTGTGTATGTGTTCATACAGTGCTTGGTGTATGATTCAGTGATCATGCAACTATTCTCCATTTGCATGGGTGCCACAAAGTTAGCCACCTCTGTTTTTAGGACCCCAAAGTTAGCTTTGGAGAAGGTTTTCATTGTGGTTATTTTGCAGGGGGGTGGAGGTGGGAGGGATGTGGATGTCTAGGTTAATTAGATTGTGCTTGGATCTAACCAGGGAGGAGTTAACTATTGGTGTAGAGCAACGGTTGCCCATGTTAGTAATGACCAGGTCAAGGATGTTGCTACCTCTAGTGGGGGTAAGAACGAGCTGGTTTAGGGCATTTGAATTAATGAACTCCAGGAAATGTTGTGCAAGTGTATTGGTACATGAGTAGTTTTCCCAGTTAATGGAGGAGTAGTTGAAGTCGCCCAGTATATAAGTGTTAGGTTGGACCCTAATATTCTCCAGTGTGCTTAGGAACGTGGAGTGTGAGTCTTGGGACATTGTTGGGGACCTACAGCAATCTATGACCTGAATCGCTGTCTTTCCCAATGTTAGCTGCACCTGAAGTATCTCTGATGCATTATGTTAGGCTACCAGTCTGGAGGTGTGTGCATCCTTTATGAATATGGAAACACCACCACATTTGGAGCTTCAGTCCAAGTTCTGGGGCCCTCTTCAAAAGGAACCTTGATGATTGGATGGAAGATAGGAAAGTCACCCTGGGGATCACGTCAGTCACCCTGCTAGACAGGGGTCCAGAGAAGTAAATTCTGTGGGAAGAAATAGACAGGGAATTGTTATGGCTAGGCTTGTATACGCCCTAGAAATGATAGCCTAGTACCAACCTATGAACCTATAAGGTGTGGAATGAGTTATAGCCTGGTAGTGCAGGAGTGCTTTCTGCTGCCTTGAACCAGGTCTCTGTTATAGCGCAAATGTCAATGTTCTCCATTTTAAGGAGTGCTTCGAGTGAGTGTATTTTGAGATTTAGACTTCTAGTGTTGAGCAGCATGACCCTCTGATTGCATTTGTTTGTAGCTGTTACAGTGGTAATTTGGTCTTTGGAACACTGCCTAAAAAAAGGCACAAGCAAGAGCCTTGGCCAGTATCTGGAAGCCTCGGGGCGACAGATGCAGGCCATCTCTGGCAAAGCATCGAGGTCTGTTAATCATGTCATCTCAGACAGACAAATACTAGATCCCTGTAGAATGACACCAGAAACTTAGCCAGTTGTTGAAATCGATCATTTTCTGCTTGTACTGTGATATAATTTTGGGTGATGTTAGGATGCTGCTCAGGGCTAGGGTCATACCCACCTGAGCTACATAATCCAAGAGCTCCTCCATGTATCTTTTCATGTAGTCCAGGGAGGTACATCTCAGGTCATTCACACCCACATGTACAATGACAGAATCATATTTGTACCTGCTGCTGAGGGACCTGAGTGTGTGCGTTATGTGGCAGATCCTGGCATCTGACAGGCAGCTGACTGTTACTTTCTCCTTATTCAACCAAGTGCATGAGACATCAGTGTGCCTCAACTATTGGGTCACCCATGACTAGTGTGTTGGGCATGCTGTTAGAAACTAATAGGAAGTTTATCAATCATATAGTAGCTCTGGCAAGTGCAGCTTTTGAGGTTTTCTTTTCTGGAGGATTGAGATTTCATGAGGAAAGGGGATCAGGCTGCATGACAGCATGGTGGGTGGACATAACAAGGGAGGGAGGCTGTATGACAGCATAGTGGGTGGACATAAGGGGGCAGGCTGTGTGACAGCATAGTGGGTGGACATAAGAAGGGGGGCAGGCTGTATGACAAAATAGTGGGTGGACATAAGAAGGGGGCAGGCTGCATGACAGCATGGTGGGTGGACATAAGAAGGGGGGCAGGCTGTATGATAGCACAGTGGGTGGACAAAAGAATGGGGCAGGCTCTATGACAGAATAGTGGGTGGACATAAGAAGGGGGCAGGCTGCATGACAGCATGGTGGGTGGACATAAGAAGGGGGCAGGCTGCATGACAGCATGGTGGGTGGACATAAGAAGGGGGCAGGCTGCATGACAGCATGGTGGGTGGACATAAGAAGGGGGCAGGCTGCATGACAGCATGGTGGGTGGACATAAGAAGGGGGCAGGCTGCATGACAGCATGGTGGGTGGACATAAGAATGGGGCAGGCTCTATGACAGAATAGTGGGTGGACATAAGAAGGGGGCAGGCTGCATGACAGCATGGTGGGTGGACATAAGAAGGGGGCAGGCTGCATGACAGCATGGTGGGTGGACATAAGAAGGGGGCAGGCTGCATGACAGCATGGTGGGTGGACATAAGAAGGGGGCAGGCTGCATGACAGCATGGTGGGTGGACATAAGAATGGGGCAGGCTCTATGACAGAATAGTGGGTGGACATAAGAAGGGGGCAGGCTGCATGACAGCATGGTGGGTGGACATAAGAAGGGGGCAGGCTGCATGACAGCATGGTGGGTGGACATAAGAAGGGGGCAGGCTGCATGACAGCATGGTGGGTGGACATAAGAAGGGGGCAGGCTGCATGACAGCATGGTGGGTGGACATAAGAAGGGGGCAGGCTGCATGACAGCATGGTGGGTGGACATAAGAAGGGGGCAGGCTGCATGACAGCATGGTGGGTGGACATAAGAAGGGGGCAGGCTGCATGACAGCATGGTGGGTGGACATAAGAAGGGGGCAGGCTGCATGGCAGCATGGTGGGTGGACATAAGAAGGGGGCAGGCTGCATGGCAGCATGGTGGGTGGACAATGGGGCCTCTTCCTCATCCTTTCTTATTGCTTTGCCACTTGACGTTGCTTGCTTGTTGCATGTTATTCAAGTGACTGGTGTTTACTCTGCTTTAAGGAATAACTGAGGAAGATAAGTGAATGTCAGGACGCTGCTGCCAGTTGGGTATGGTGAGCAGTTGCCCATAATGCCTGGTTGGTTAAATGTTGTTTCAGGCTAAGTACTGAGGTGGGTGTTCAACCATGCTGCCTTGAAGTTGGAGACCATTGTGAATTAATTACTGTGAAGTTTGTGTGTGTGTGTGTGTGTGTGTGTGTGTGTGTGTGTGTGTGTGTGTGTGTGTGTGTGTGTGTGTGTGTGTGTGTGTAGATATATATATATATATATATATATATATTTATATATATGGGTCTACTTCAGTACAAGGAAATTCCACAATACTGAAACTCACTTTATTGAGACAAAATCAGCAAAACCTGAGTTTAACTGAATGTTCACATCACCGGAGATTTTAACAGGGTATGGAGGCACTTGACGAACATGGGGATATTTGCCCTTTTCCCACTGTAGTGTAATCCCAGAGTTGGTATATATAGTTGGGGGGTGTGGAGGTGCAGCCCTCCACCTGGGTGGGTTTGACATTTTACGGTTTGTTTTTAGCTTTAATGTTGGTCAAGTGCGTCCGTACACTGTTAAAATTTATGGTGGTGTGAACGTTTGGTATATCAGGTTTCGCTGATTTTGTCTCGCCAAAGTGAGTTTCGGTAATGTGTAATTTCAGTCTACTGAAGTAGACCCATGTGTGTGTGTGTGTGTGTGTGTGTGTGTGTGTGTGTGTGTGTGTGTGTGTGTGTGTGTGTGTGTGTATGTGTGTGTATAAAGCAGGTAGCAAAGTCCTTGAGTCATCATTTGTGTGTTTTTGGGTTGTAAGTTGTATGGGAACCAGTGACAAATGATGTTTGCCTCACAGACACATTTGTTGGTGGGCCTTGGAAGTTCAGCTAGGAAGGGGGGAGTAAGTAGATTATGTAGAAATGTGTGATTGCCCATGTTTGGGGTGGGTTTGTTTGAGGATGTGGGAGTGGCGAGGGAGAGGTCAGTTTATATGGTGTAGGCAGGGGGTCAATGTCTTTGTAACTACAACCTGAACTTGGCCTCTGAAAGGTGTGGGTGGAGGATGGCTATGCAGTCCAGTCACAAATATGTAGTTCTTTCTCATGCTCAGTTTCTTTCCCTTCCTACAGCTTTTCCAGGAATCATTTTCACCTGTTTTAAAGCATGTTTCTATTTCTCCTTAATGCATCTACTTACATTATTTTTCCATCCTTCATTTTTCTTAACATTTGTACTAAAAAGTAGAAATACAACTTCTTTTTTCCTTAAAAGAATGCATTCTCTTTTAAACCACCATCCATTTGATCTTTATTTTTCCTTTAAATGTTCACCTCATTTCCAGACACTGTTTGACAGCCTAGCTCAGAGGGTTAAGGAATTTCCTCCTCAAGTCAAAGGTTTGATTCTTCTAAGTTTGGCTTGTAAACTGTGTTGCTCTAAACATGTTATTTAACCAGGCTGTGCTTTTAGTTAACCCTGAAAACAGACATATGATACCTGTATGCTTACTCAGTTAATAATTACTTAAAATTCCATAATGCTGCTTCTAAATTGCAAGGAATTTTATCGACAACTCATAATCACTTTCTGTTTGCAATCTATATTTATTGTTCTGAATCTTATTTTTGAACATGACTGAGATTAACACCAAGCGCATAGGGTCATAGATTCATGGGTTCATAGGTTCAAAGGTTCACAGGTTCACAAGTTCATAGGGTCATAGGTTCATAGGTGTGTACTAGGCTAATGGCCCTGGAGCAATTTACAAGCCTAGCCCATAGAAGATCCCTGGCATCATGCTCCACAAAAAGCTGTATTTTTCCACAGGATCCCTTTTTTACATTTTTATGTCTTCTGTATTGTTTTTCAAATTAATTTTCTCTGTATGTAACTTACATATATAAACCAAGAAGAAACTTCACAGTGTGGAGGGTGTGATGTTTACTTCCCAAATTATGTTAAGCACTTAGTTCACTTAGTAAAAATCAAACTGTAAAATGTGTGCTACACAATGATAAAATAGAAAACAGTAGGTAGTCTACAGTTGAGTTAGAAATGGAACATCCTTTATTGAAACACACAAACAAGTGATCCTAGTTGAGTGTAATGAAAGGCATTAAAAACATTCCTTATTTATATATAATCAGGTTGTTTTGAGTGAAGAAGTAGTAACAGAGGGTGGTTCTGTTAACATCAATAAAAGCATTAAAAACATTCCTTATTTATATATAATCAGGTTGTTTCGAGTTAGGAAGTAGTAACAGAGGTGGGTCTGTTAAGAGCAATAAAAGCATTAAAAACATTCCTTATTTATATATAATCAGGTTGTTTCGAGAGAGGAAGTAGTAACAGAGGGTGGTTCTGTTAACATCAATAAAAGCATTAAAAACATTCCTTATTTATATATAATCAGGTTGTTTCGAGTGAGGAAGTAGTAAAAGAGGGTGGTTCTGTTAAGAGCAATAAAAGCATTAAAAACATTCCTTATTTATATATAATCAGGTTGTTTTGAGTGAGGAAGTAGTAACAGAGGTGGTTCTGTTAAGAGCAATAAAAGCATTAAAAACATTCCTTATTTATATATAATCAGGTTGTTTTGAGTGAGGAAGTAGTAACAGAGGGTGGTTCTGTTAAGAGCAATAAAAGCATTAAAAAAATTCCTTATTTATATATAATCAGGTTGTTTCGAGTGAGGAAGTAGTAACAGAGGTGGTTCTGTTAAGAGCAATAAATGCATTAAAAACATTCCTTGTTTATATATAATCAGGTTGTTTTGAGTGAGGAAGTAGTAACAGAGGGTGGTTCTATTAAGAGCAATAAAAGCATTAAAAGCATTCCTTATTTATATATAATCAGGTTGTTTCGAGTGAGGAAGTAGTAACAGAGGGTAGTATTGTTAACAGCAATAAAAGCATTAAAAAAATTCCTTATTTATATATAATCAGGTTGTTTAGTGTGGAAGTAGTAACAGAGGGTGGTTCTGTTTACAGCAATAAAAGCATTAAAAACATTCCTTATTTATATATAATCAGGTTGTTTCAAGTGAGGAAGTAGTAACAGAGGGTGGTTCTGTTAACATCAATTAAAACATTAAAACATTCCTTATTTATATATAATCAGGTTGTTTCAAGTGAGGAAGTAGTAACAGAGGGTGGTTCTGTTAACAGCAATAAAAGCATTAAAACATTCCTTATTTATATATAATCAGGTTGTTTCGAGTGAGGAAGTAGTAACAGAGGGTGGTTCTGTTAAGAGCAATAAAAGCATTAAAAACATTCCTTATTTATTTATAATCAGGTTGTTTTGAGTGAGGAAGTAGTAACAGAGGGTGGTTCTGTTAAGAGCAATAAAAGCATTAAAAACATTCCTTATTTATATATAATCAGGTTGTTTTGAGTTAGGAAGTAGTAACAGAGGGTGGTTCTGTTAAGAGCAATAAAAGCATTAAAAAAATTCCTTATTTATATATAATCAGGTTGTTTCGAGTGAGGAAGTAGTAACAGAGGTGGTTCTGTTAAGAGCAATAAATGCATTAAAAACATTCCTTGTTTATATATAATCAGGTTGTTTTGAGTGAGGAAGTAGTAACAGAGGGTGGTTCTATTAAGAGCAATAAAAGCATTAAAAGCATTCCTTATTTATATATAATCAGGTTGTTTCGAGTGAGGAAGTAGTAACAGAGGGTAGTATTGTTAACAGCAATAAAAGCATTAAAAAAATTCCTTATTTATATATAATCAGGTTGTTTCGAGTGTGGAAGTAGTAACAGAGGGTGGTTCTGTTTACAGCAATAAAAGCATTAAAAACATTCCTTATTTATATATAATCAGGTTGTTTCAAGTGAGGAAGTAGTAACAGAGGGTGGTTCTGTTAACATCAATTAAAACATTAAAAACATTCCTTATTTATATATAATCAGGTTGTTTCAAGTGAGGAAGTAGTAACAGAGGGTGGTTCTGTTAACAGCAATAAAAGCATTAAAAACATTCCTTATTTATATATAATCAGGTTGTTTCGAGTGAGGAAGTAGTAACAGAGGGTGGTTCTGTTAAGAGCAATAAAAGCATTAAAAGCATTCCTTATTTATTTATAATCAGGTTGTTTTGAGTGAGGAAGTAGTAACAGAGGGTGGTTCTGTTAAGAGCAATAAAAGCATTGAAATCATTCCTTATTTATATATAATCAGGTTGTTTCGAGTGAGGAAGTAGTATCAGAGGGTGGTTCTGTTAAGAGCAATAAAAGCATTAAAAACATTCCCTATTTATATATAATCAGGTTGTTTCAAGTGAGGAAGTAGTAACAGAGGGTGATTCTGTTAACAGTAATAAAAGCATTAAAAACATTCCTTATTTATATATAATCAGGTTGTTTCGAGTGAGGAAGTAGTAACAGAGGGTGGATCTGTTAAGAGCAATAAAAGTATTAAAATCATTCCATTAGCCATGCCCCCCTTTCCCCTTAACACCATACCCCACTCCTCTGCCAATACATTACTCAGGACATAGAGCTAATCAGGATATCAGTATCCGAATAAAAGGAAAACAAAAACTAGAAAGAAAGCCTCTGCAAGGTGGGAAAAGACCCGATCAGGAACGGAGTCTCCAGGGGTGCAGGAAAACTTGTTATCACAACCTGACTTGTCCAAGGCTCACACACTGATACTGGTGAGCTCCCGTCAATGGGCGATTCCCTAAACACCAGATTACATCATTTCCATAAAGTATTAATGACTCTTGCAATGATGTCATGCCTAATGAGTAAAAACAGTCTTTACAAATCACTCACAGACATAATATCAGAAGAAAGAAAATCATTGCCTATTTAGTAATGCACACTAAGCACACCTCAATATATAGCTTTGCACCAGTGAGAAATGGTGAGCTGTTGTGCAAACTCAAGGATAACTGTGGTGGACATACTAGCTGCATTGCTATACAGGACACTATTTGATATCCATGGTCCAGTGAACACTGAGTGCAGAAGCAAACTCCCAGCACCAACCAGTGCCATCTGAGTCAGAGCCAGTGCCATCCAAGTCAGTTCAGGAAGCTTTAATCAGTGCATGCAGCTATGGGTGGCAGCTGGGAGACATCAGTTGTTTTAGCTAATAGGGTATACGTATACCTATGTGTAAGGCATGTACGCTAACAACCTGCCATGTAGCTGATACTGTGATAGATTAGTTGCTGTAAACCCATCCACTGCACTACTGTACGAAAAGGGCATGGGGTCAGCACTGGTCACCTCAATAACAATGTCCAGCATAATAAATGTATTCTGCACAACATGATTAGAACACTGACTAAGAATGCTATGATTCAGAGAACTGAAATGTGCTACTTCTTGGGGTGCAAATTCACCACCCATTTTCTTGAATGGTGGACAGGCACATCTGAGACACTAATAAGAACCAGTCACTACTGTGTAAGGCTGCACAGTACTTGCATATATTTTGATACAAAGTATCTATAGTAAGGCTTGCTATACAATACTCTGCTGTCTGACATATGCCACAGATGTAAATGATGGTGATTTATGAATGCGTTACAAACATTATGCATGTCTGAGCACAGGCATCATTACCATATAATGAGAGATCTGATGCTGTGTGTGTGTGCGTGTGTGTGTGTGTGTGTGTGTGTGTGTGTGTGTGTGTGTGTGTGTGTGTGTGTGTGTGTGTGTGTGTGTGTGCTCCTAGCCCCCCCTTATTACCATACTATTGTAATGAAGGAATCTGATGCTGTGTGCATGCTCCTAACCCCTCATTACCATAATATTGTACTGTGGAGATCTGATGCTGTGTGTGTGTGTGTGTGTGTGTGTGTGTGTGTGTGTGTGTGTGTGTGTGTGTGTATGTGTGTGTATAAAGCAGGTAGCAAAGTCCTTGAGTCATCATTTGTGTGTTTTTGGGTTGTAAGTTGTATGGGAACCAGTGACAAATGATGTTTGCCTCACAGACACATTTGTTGGTGGGCCTTGGAAGTTCAGCTAGGAAGGGGGGAGTAAGTAGATTATGTAGAAATGTGTGATTGCCCATGTTTGGGGTGGGTTTGTTTGAGGATGTGGGAGTGGCGAGGGAGAGGTCAGTTTATATGGTGTAGGCAGGGGGTCAATGTCTTTGTAACTACAACCTGAACTTGGCCTCTGAAAGGTGTGGGTGGAGGATGGCTATGCAGTCCAGTCACAAATATGTAGTTCTTTCTCATGCTCAGTTTCTTTCCCTTCCTACAGCTTTTCCAGGAATCATTTTCACCTGTTTTAAAGCATGTTTCTATTTCTCCTTAATGCATCTACTTACATTATTTTTCCATCCTTCATTTTTCTTAACATTTGTACTAAAAAGTAGAAATACAACTTCTTTTTTCCTTAAAAGAATGCATTCTCTTTTTAAACCACCATCCATTTGATCTTTATTTTTCCTTTAAATGTTCACCTCATTTCCAGACACTGTTTGACAGCCTAGCTCAGAGGGTTAAGGAATTTCCTCCTCAAGTCAAAGGTTTGATTCTTCTAAGTTTGGCTTGTAAACTGTGTTGCTCTAAACATGTTATTTAACCAGGCTGTGCTTTTAGTTAACCCTGAAAACAGACATATGATACCTGTATGCTTACTCGGTTAATAATTACTTAAAATTCCATAATGCTGCTTCTAAATTGCAAGGAATTTTATCGACAACTCATAATCACTTTCTGTTTGCAATCTATATTTATTGTTCTGAATCTTATTTTTGAACATGACTGAGATTAACACCAAGCGCATAGGGTCATAGATTCATGGGTTCATAGGTTCAAAGGTTCACAGGTTCACAAGTTCATAGGGTCATAGGTTCATAGGTGTGTACTAGGCTAATGGCCCTGGAGCAATTTACAAGCCTAGCCCATAGAAGATCCCTGGCATCATGCTCCACAAAAAGCTGTATTTTTCCACAGGATCCCTTTTTTACATTTTTATGTCTTCTGTATTGTTTTTCAAATTAATTTTCTCTGTATGTAACTTACATATATAAACCAAGAAGAAACTTCACAGTGTGGAGGGTGTGATGTTTACTTCCCAAATTATGTTAAGCACTTAGTTCACTTAGTAAAAATCAAACTGTAAAATGTGTGCTACACAATGATAAAATAGAAAACAGTAGGTAGTCTACAGTTGAGTTAGAAATGGAACATCCTTTATTGAAACACACAAACAAGTGATCCTAGTTGAGTGTAATGAAAGGCATTAAAAACATTCCTTATTTATATATAATCAGGTTGTTTTGAGTGAAGAAGTAGTAACAGAGGGTGGTTCTGTTAACATCAATAAAAGCATTAAAAACATTCCTTATTTATATATAATCAGGTTGTTTCGAGTTAGGAAGTAGTAACAGAGGTGGGTCTGTTAAGAGCAATAAAAGCATTAAAAACATTCCTTATTTATATATAATCAGGTTGTTTCGAGAGAGGAAGTAGTAACAGAGGGTGGTTCTGTTAACATCAATAAAAGCATTAAAAACATTCCTTATTTATATATAATCAGGTTGTTTCGAGTGAGGAAGTAGTAAAAGAGGGTGGTTCTGTTAAGAGCAATAAAAGCATTAAAAACATTCCTTATTTATATATAATCAGGTTGTTTTGAGTGAGGAAGTAGTAACAGAGGTGGTTCTGTTAAAAGCAATAAAAGCATTAAAAACATTCCTTATTTATATATAATCAGGTTGTTTTGAGTGAGGAAGTAGTAACAGAGGGTGGTTCTGTTAAGAGCAATAAAAGCATTAAAAAAATTCCTTATTTATATATAATCAGGTTGTTTCGAGTGAGGAAGTAGTAACAGAGGTGGTTCTGTTAAGAGCAATAAATGCATTAAAAACATTCCTTGTTTATATATAATCAGGTTGTTTTGAGTGAGGAAGTAGTAACAGAGGGTGGTTCTATTAAGAGCAATAAAAGCATTAAAAGCATTCCTTATTTATATATAATCAGGTTGTTTCGAGTGAGGAAGTAGTAACAGAGGGTAGTATTGTTAACAGCAATAAAAGCATTAAAAAAATTCCTTATTTATATATAATCAGGTTGTTTCGAGTGTGGAAGTAGTAACAGAGGGTGGTTCTGTTTACAGCAATAAAAGCCTTAAAACATTCCTTATTTATATATAATCAGGTTGTTTCAAGTGAGGAAGTAGTAACAGAGGGTGGTTCTGTTAACATCAATTAAAACATTAAAAACATTCCTTATTTATATATAATCAGGTTGTTTCAAGTGAGGAAGTAGTAACAGAGGGTGGTTCTGTTAACAGCAATAAAAGCATTAAAAACATTCCTTATTTATATATAATCAGGTTGTTTCGAGTGAGGAAGTAGTAACAGAGGGTGGTTCTGTTAAGAGCAATAAAAGCATTAAAAACATTCCTTATTTATTTATAATCAGGTTGTTTTGAGTGAGGAAGTAGTAACAGAGGGTGGTTCTGTTAAGAGCAATAAAAGCATTAAAAACATTCCTTATTTATATATAATCAGGTTGTTTTGAGTTAGGAAGTAGTAACAGAGGGTGGTTCTGTTAAGAGCAATAAAAGCATTAAAAAAATTCCTTATTTATATATAATCAGGTTGTTTCGAGTGAGGAAGTAGTAACAGAGGTGGTTCTGTTAAGAGCAATAAATGCATTAAAAACATTCCTTGTTTATATATAATCAGGTTGTTTTGAGTGAGGAAGTAGTAACAGAGGGTAGTTCTATTAAGAGCAATAAAAGCATTAAAAGCATTCCTTATTTATATATAATCAGGTTGTTTCGAGTGAGGAAGTAGTAACAGAGGGTAGTATTGTTAACAGCAATAAAAGCATTAAAAAAATTCCTTATTTATATATAATCAGGTTGTTTCGAGTGTGGAAGTAGTAACAGAGGGTGGTTCTGTTTACAGCAATAAAAGCATTAAAAACATTCCTTATTTATATATAATCAGGTTGTTTCAAGTGAGGAAGTAGTAACAGAGGGTGGTTCTGTTAACATCAATTAAAACATTAAAAACATTCCTTATTTATATATAATCAGGTTGTTTCAAGTGAGGAAGTAGTAACAGAGGGTGGTTCTGTTAACAGCAATAAAAGCATTAAAAACATTCCTTATTTATATATAATCAGGTTGTTTCGAGTGAGGAAGTAGTAACAGAGGGTGGTTCTGTTAAGAGCAATAAAAGCATTAAAAACATTCCTTATTTATTTATAATCAGGTTGTTTTGAGTGAGGAAGTAGTAACAGAGGGTGGTTCTGTTAAGAGCAATAAAAGCATTGAAATCATTCCTTATTTATATATAATCAGGTTGTTTCGAGTGAGGAAGTAGTATCAGAGGGTGGTTCTGTTAAGAGCAATAAAAGCATTAAAAACATTCCCTATTTATATATAATCAGGTTGTTTCAAGTGAGGAAGTAGTAACAGAGGGTGATTCTGTTAACAGTAATAAAAGCATTAAAAACATTCCTTATTTATATATAATCAGGTTGTTTCGAGTGAGGAAGTAGTAACAGAGGGTGTATCTGTTAAGAGCAATAAAAGTATTAAAATCATTCCATTAGCCATGCCCCCCTTTCCCCTTAACACCATACCCCACTCCTCTGCCAATACATTACTCAGGACATAGAGCTAATCAGGATATCAGTATCCGAATAAAAGGAAAACAAAAACTAGAAAGAAAGCCTCTGCAAGGTGGGAAAAGACCCGATCAGGAACGGAGTCTCCAGGGGTGCAGGAAAACTTGTTATCACAACCTGACTTGTCCAAGGCTCACACACTGATACTGGTGAGCTCCCGTCAATGGGCGATTCCCTAAACACCAGATTACATCATTTCCATAAAGTATTAATGACTCTTGCAATGATGTCATGCCTAATGAGTAAAAACAGTCTTTACAAATCACTCACAGACATAATATCAGAAGAAAGAAAATCATTGCCTATTTAGTAATGCACACTAAGCACACCTCAATATATAGCTTTGCACCAGTGAGAAATGGTGAGCTGTTGTGCAAACTCAAGGATAACTGTGGTGGACATACTAGCTGCATTGCTATACAGGACACTATTTGATATCCATGGTCCAGTGAACACTGAGTGCAGAAGCAAACTCCCAGCACCAACCAGTGCCATCTGAGTCAGAGCCAGTGCCATCCAAGTCAGTTCAGGAAGCTTTAATCAGTGCATGCAGCTATGGGTGGCAGCTGGGAGACATCAGTTGTTTTAGCTAATAGGGTATCGTATACCTATGTGTAAGGCATGTACGCTAACAACCTGCCATGTAGCTGATACTGTGATAGATTAGTTGCTGTAAACCCATCCACTGCACTACTATGCGAAAGGGCATGGGGTCAGCACTGGTCACCTCAATAACAATGTCCAGCATAATAAATGCATTCTGCACAACATGATTAGAACACTGACTAAGAATGCTATGATTCAGAGAACTGAAATGTGCTACTTCTTGGGGTGCAAATTCACCACCCATTTTCTTGAATGGTGGACAGGCACATCTGAGACACTAATAAGAACCAGTCACTACTGTGTAAGGCTGCACAGTACTTGCATATATTTTGATACAAAGTATCTATAGTAAGGCTTGCTATACAATACTCTGCTGTCTGACATATGCCACAGATGTAAATGATGGTGATTTATGAATGCGTTACAAACATTATGCATGTCTGAGCACAGGCATCATTACCATATAATGAGAGATCTGATGCTGTGTGTGTGTGCGTGTGTGTGTGTGTGTGTGTGTGTGTGTGTGTGTGTGTGTGTGTGTGTGTGTGTGTGTGTGCTCCTAGCCCCCCCTTATTACCATACTATTGTAATGAAGGAATCTGATGCTGTGTGCATGCTCCTAACCCCTCATTACCATAATATTGTACTGTGGAGATCTGATGCTGTGTGTGTGTGTGTGTGTGTGTGTGTGTGTGTGTGTGTGTGTGTGTGTGTGTGTGTGTGTGTGTGTGTGTGTGCTCCTAACCCCTCATTACCATAATATTGTACTGTGGAGATCTGATGCTGTGTACATGCTCCTAACCCCCTCATTACCATAACATTGTACTGTGCAGATCTGATGCTGTGTGCATGCTCCTAACCCCCTCATTACCATAACATTGTACTGTGCAGATCTGATGCTGTGTGCATGCTCCTAACCCCCTCATTACCATAACATTGTACTGTGCAGATCTGATGCTGTGTGCATGCTCCTAACCTCCTCATTACCATAACATTGTACTGTGCAGATCTGATGCTGTGTGCATGCTCCTAACCCCCTCATTACCATAATATTGTACTGTGCAGATCTGATGCTGTGTGCATGCTCCTAACCCCCTCATTACCATAACATTGTACTGTGCAGATCTGATGCTGTGTGCATGCTCCTAACCCCCTCATTACCATAATATTGTACTGTGCAGATCTGATGCTGTGTGCATGCTCCTAACCCCCTCATTACCATAACATTGTACTGTGCAGATCTGATGCTGTGTGCATGCTCCTAACTCCCTCATTACCATAATATTGTACTGTGCAGATCTGATGCTGTGTGCATGCTCCTAACCCCCTCATTACCATAACATTGTACTGTGCAGATCTGATGCTGTGTGTGCTGCCATTAGCAGAAGCTTGCCAGTATCACAGGAATGGCGGGTAAGGAAATGTGCATTAGCAGGTTTACCTGCACTGCCCAGGACTCCCCTGGCAGTAGGAATGGTCCTACTGTGCAAGACAGATAAAGGGGAGAGTGTTCCAATGTGTCAGTGCAATATACTAGTGGAGGTAAAATTACTGCAGTCGCAGACATTGCAACAGTTGATTGTATGTTGTTGGAATCCCATAACTTACACAATGGGACACGGTGTGTACAACATGTGGCTTTTCTGAATGGTGTACGATGGGGAGGCTGAGATCATTAGCACAAGGGTAAAAAGTTGGACCACCATGACGCAGGCTCGCACAAGTGGTCTTACGCATTTATGTTCCATGGCATCTGTGGGGCTTATAAACCACACAATGGTTTGTATGCCCTTCTATCATGCATAAAGTCTTGTGCGGTATCATTCAAGGTTTATAAATATAACTCCTAATGTGCTTAGAGAAAGGAGCATGTATATAGCCCAAGCAGTCAGCAATCTGCAACAAAATACCTCATGAAATATAGAGCAGCATAGTATAATTACTCCTATATAGTCCTTTGTATAGCTACAATCCTGGTACTAGTCTGTAGCAGAGAGTAAAGGCTTTAGATGGAAAAGAGGGGAAAGAGAGAAGCAGTAGCTGCACTTACTGCATTTGTAACGAGGGCATATAGGTTCATAGGTTCATAGGTCATAGGTCATAGGTTCATAGGTTCATATGGTCAGAGGTTCATAGTTTCATAGGTGTTTACTAGCCTAAGGACCACAAGGACCTTTTTAAGCCTAGCCTTGCATCCCAATCTCTGACAAGTTCTGAGACCCTTGATAAGTGTAAGCAGGAGTTTGGGAGATGAAACATTTACAAGCAGGGGCCTGGGAGGGGAACCATTTACAGATTACCTGTGTCCTTTAGAGACAAAGGTGCCAAACCAGGGAAGAATTTCCGGTTTCCCATCCAATTGTCCAAGCTGCACTTGAATTGGGTTGGGGAGGAACTCTGCTTCATATGGATGGGGAGCCTGTTCCATAGACGGGGTAGTCTCTGGGAAACAGAGATATCTCTCCAGCAGGTCCTATTTATATCTTCGGCTTATTAGCAGATTTATTATCTTGGACTTGGAATTAACTAACATGTAACCACTGCAGCATCCTTATAGTATCATCCTCCCTAGTAAGATCTGACCATAAAGCGGTCACTTTTGAAGTCACCATCTCACCCAATCTCCCTCTAGCTAGGATCAGACATAAAAACTTCTCCAAAGCTGATTACAGCCTCCTGAGGGATGGTATAAACAGCATCACAGCCCCCTCTCTCTCTGTAGGAACTGGCACCAATATCCAAAACTACACCAAAGCATCAAAGCACTATATGAGCATTTGTATAGATGCATGGAATCAGGAATACCTGACAGGACAAAATCAAACCTGTCAGGTAGACATCTGCAATAAATAAACTCTATAACAAAAGGAAAAATGTTGCTGTACAAGACCAAGAAGGAGCAGCTGCCCAGTTGGAAGCAATGTCTCCTTAGCCTGAACAAGCAAATAAGAGCACTAGTGAAATCCTCCAAAGCAAACTTTGAGTCCAAATTGGCCACATCTACTAGAGACAATCATAAGGCCTTCTTCACATATGTCCGTAATCTCAAAGGAAGCACCCAGATCTGTTCAGAACTGGTGGTCAAGGACACCAGATATACAAATGCCATAGAATAGCAAACTTGCTGGCTGACAGATTCAGTGAAAACTTTACCCTTCTGACCCCCCCCCACCATCAGTAAATCAGGACATCCACAGTACCTGTGCCCTACCCCTTATATCTAGGGAACAGGTCATCACTGCTCTTTCAGAGGCAAAAAATGCAGCCTCCATGGGACCTGATAACATCCCAGGCTGCATCCTACGTGAACTCAGGCAGGAACTTGCAGCACCATTAGGCACCCTATTCAACCAATGCCTGAGTACTGGTTTCATCCCAACTGAGTGGGGGACAGCAATTGTCATCCCTTTACACAAATATCGAGCATCCACCCAGCTGGGAAATTATAGACAAATCAACCTAACTAGCCTGATATACAAAGCCATGGAACAGATTATAATGGACCTCATTAACAAGGACATTGGCAACCTCCAAACACTTGGTCCCACACAGTTTGGCTTCATCAAGGGGAGATCATGCCTGCTAAATTTGGTTGATTTGTTTGAGACAGTCACCAAAGCCATGGATGAGGGGAAGATGGTGCACACTGCCTACCTTTACCTGGCCAAAGCCTATGACACTATTCCCCACTCAGGCCATAACAGATAAACTCTCTCAACTAGGCCTCAATCCATATGTTACCAGACAGGTAGCAAACTGGCTCACTGATAGAACGCATATAGTTAAAAAGCAGTAGACCTGTAAAAAGTGACGTACCCCAGGGTTCGGTCTTGGGGCATCTGTTATTTGAGATATACTTTTCTGAGGTGCAAGCCAAAACTAGTGGGCTATGGATGACCAAATTTGCAGATGACTGCAAGCTGGGTGCTGCCATCAATTCCCCTAGTGATGTGGACATCCTCCAAGAGGGTCTCACTCAGACAAATGACTGGTGCTGGAAACATGGCCTCAAGCTGAATACCAAAAAATGAATCATCATCCCCTTTGGGAGAGTGATGTCCCTACAAATTATCACATTAACAAGAACATGTAAACACTCAATCAGTCGTGATGGAATTGGGCACCCAGGATGATAGCAACCTGACTTTTGACCACCATGTTGCTTCTGTTGTACAGAAAGCCATCTACATGGCCCACCTCATAAGTAAGGGTATCTCATTCAAGGACAAGGAGGTCATAACATCCCTGTGATCTTCCCTTATAACGCCCATTATTGAGTACAACGCCCCTTTCAGCTTGTACCTCACAAAGCACATGCAAAAGCTGGAGAGACCACAGAGGTTCATCACCAGGAGAATCCAGGGCTTCAAACATCTACCATACACAGATAGGCTAAAAGCCCTATCCCTCTACTCGGTTTCATACAGACTCCTCAGAGGTGACCTCTGTCTGGCATACAATGCAATCACAGACTCCACCTTGATGGGACTGCTGCATATCCACAAGTCAAGCTCCATTCAAGTAATCTGCACATGTGAACTCAACCTGGTCTGTGACATCAACAAGACTTGTTGGCAGGACAGATTTATGTCCCAGAGACTCCTTCATCTGTGGAAGAGACTCCCTCTCCACATCAAGCAAAGTACCTCATTACCCCTTTTTAAGCAGAACCTGGATATCTGAATGGGAAACAGAAAATATACCCCTGGGATTCCACCTATGTTCCTGCTGGACAGGGGCATTGGGTGCTGATTTGTCTAAACATGGGCTAAACTCTTGACTAGGCTTATAAGGGCCTCAGGGCCAATAGCATAGTAGCTTCCTATGATCCTATGATCTATATCACAGGCAAGGTTTAAGTCTTTAGAAGGGGTAATTCTGGTGCTGTTTGTTTTGTGGATATGCAGGAGATGCATCAGAGTGGTGTCTGACAATGCCCTGTATGCCATGCATAGATCTCCCCTCAAAAGCCTGTAGGAGACAGAATACAGGGATAGGGCCTTGAGGCAGTCTGTACAGGACATTTTACTTACGCCCTGTATTCTTTTAGTGAGGAACCTTTGTAGATGTTTCAATTGTTGGATATGCCTGGTTAGGTACATTCCAAAGGGGTCATTGTACTCAATGACATTTCTGATGAATGCCGCATACAGTAGAACAATGACTTCCTTGGACTTAGATGTCATACCTTTGTTTATAAATTGTGCAATATAAAATGATTTCCTCAGCATTGTAGACACGTTATGGTCAAAGGCTAGATTACTATCTATGTGTGTCCCTAAGTCCCTGACTACTGGGTAAACTCTAAGGGGTGTGTCATCAATATGATAGTTACCATGGATGGATTACTTCCCAAAGTATGCTATTATGCATTTCTTGGCATTTAGTTTTAATCCACGGCTCTGACACCAGTTGTTTGCCTGTGTCAGCCCCTCCTGGAGAACATTTGTGTCAGTGTGAAATTCAAAGACAGCAATCATCTATAAATTTAGTCAGCCAGAGACCACTGACATTGGCCTTGACTTCTGAGAAGTAAATGCCAAAAAGGAGCAGTCCATGGACTGATCCCTGAGGGATTCCACTTGTGACTGGCCTCTTTGTAGAGGTTGACTCCCCAGTTTTAACTTCTTGGGTCCTGTCTGTGAGCCAGTTGACCATCCACTGGGTAACATATGGGTTTGTACCTAATCTCTTGAGTTTGATAACAATGCCAGAGTAGGGTATTGTGTCAAATGCCTTGGCCAGGTCAAGGTAGGCAGTGTGAACGATTTTGCCCTCATCCATTGCTTTGATGACCTTCTCAAAGAAGTCCACAAGGTTGAGTAGGCATGAGCTACCCTTGAAGAAACCAAACTGGGTTGGCAGTTATATTACATAATAGTGTACTATATGTTCCCATTTGCAATTCATGCATAGGCCCCTTCTTACATGTACTAGCCTTCTGGATTACAATTCATAGACATTGGTGCTGAATGTCACAGTGCTACACAAAGTGTAGAGAAAGCTTGTAAGTGCACTACATTCAGTAATCTCCAGCCCCACCTCAAATCTGTTTTTTTAAATAAGTAAGGTTCCTCCTTTTGAAATGCTCCAACCTTTTCTTTTCCTGTAACTGTACATGCATTCTGCATCTTTCACCAAATATTTGTCATTACCGTGTATCACACACTGTAAATGTCTTTCTCTAACAACATGTACCTTTGTCATTACTTAACGTAACTACCTCTCCAGCACATTTTTCATTCCTAATGCCTAACTGACTTTCCCCTCAAAACAATTTCTCAGATATATCTTTTAAATCTATGTATTGATTTCACACTAAGTGTACTTTGTCTAAAGTCTGTTATTTTTTAACCATTTTAACATTTTGTGCCCCATTATTACACCATTTTAACATTTTGTGCCCCATTATTACACCATTTTAAGATTTTGTGTCTCATTATTACACCATTTTAAGATTTTGTGCCCCATTACACCATTTTAACATTTTGTGTCCCATTACACCATTTTAAGATTTTGTGCCCCATGATTACACCATTTTGACATTTTGTGTCTCATTATTACACCATTTTAACATTTTGCATCCCATTATTACAGATCTGTTATCAAAGTCATATTGCACAGCCTCGCATTCATAATCATTTGCAAAGTATGAAAAAGAATGTAATCTGTCTGGCATACCTCACAAAGAGATCCTGATTCATAGACTCCCCTCTGCTAGAATTGCTACTGTAATCTCTAAGCAGCGAGATTCCTGGGCATTACATACATGGAGAAGTTTACGTATATAACCTTTTCAGTACAATGCCCAGTTACACCTGAAGTATTTAAGTGTGGCAGAGAATAGGGATCCTAATGTGTTAACTGTGTCCTGTACACTTATGATGCAAGCTTATGCCTTTCAATGGTGGGAGTCTATGTGGAGTGAGTATAACCTTCTTCACTTGGCACAGATATCTAACAACATTAAGTCCTGCTAATAACAATGAATTCATATGTTGGTGTGTGTGTGTGTGTGTGTGTGTGTGTGTGTGTGTGTGTGTGTGTGTGTGTGTGTGTGTGTGTGTGTGTGTGTGTGCATGACTGAGAATAGGTCCATCAGTGTCTGGGCATGGATGACTGTTGTTACTGTCATATGTGTGTGTGTGTATGTGTGTGTGTGTGTGTGTGTGTGTGTGTGTGTGTGTGTGTGTGTGTGGGTGTGTGCTTTATATCAAACTATGGAACAATTATCCCTGAATACCAAACTATGGAACAATTAACCATAAATATCAGACAGACAGAATGTAGCCATCATTTTAAAAGCAAGCCAAAAACTCTTTTGCTTAACACATCACAGTCTAACACTCTCTTATTAGTCAATATCTAGTACTGTTAAAAAGCCACATTTTATCACTCAAGTCTCCACAATGATTAACAGTAAGTGCAAATAGCTTGACTGCTACATAATCTGCCCCCCCCCCCGATTCCTATTCACTTCTCTGAACAATTAATCTTTTAATTTTAGTAAATCTTCGTCAGGCAGACTATCTCCATATAATCCTACTCACACACTTTAATCCCTACACATTTCTAACAATAACCTGCCTGCATTGTCGTACAATTTCTCCTCCTTAATGCTGGAACTTCCACAAAGACAACAATGCAATGTTACTGATCACCTTGCAAATTCGTTAACTACCCTCACCAGACCAAATGAGTTATTCTATACTTCTGTTGTAAATGAATATTCTATGTTGTATGTGAAATTTCACATTTTTGCAAGAATGGGACTTTCCTGCTATAACGGATGTTTTACATTGTACATGAAATGTCACATGTCAATCTATGTCACTGCATGATATAATTGACATGCTCTGTGATGTAAATGACTAATTACCATGGCAATTCTCAGTGTGTTTTTCAAAATTGCATACGAAAATATCTGAATATTTAGTGTAAACGATGTACTTCGCAGTAAAAGTTGCATGCAGTAGTCCATCTGGGTGCCACTGTAAATTTATAATGAAATTACTATACTCAATATTGCTAAAACATGTTTAGTATACTAATACTACTCAATATTGCTAAACCATTGTTTAGTACACTAATACTACTTAATATTGTTAAACCGTGTTTAGTACACTAATACTACTCAATATTGTTAAACCATGTTTAGTACACTAATACCACTCAATATTGTTAAACCATGTTTAGTATACTAATACTACTCAATGTTGTTAAACCATGTTTAGTACACTAACTACTCAATATTGTTAAACCATGTTTAGTATACTAATACTACTCAATATTGTTAAACCATGTTTAGTATAATAATACTACTCAATATTGTTAAACCATGTTTAGTATACTAATACTACTCAATATTGTTAAACCATGTTTAGTAGACGAATACTACTCAATATTGTTAAACCATGTTTAGTACACTAATACTACTCAATATTGTTAAACCATGTTCAGTACACTAATACTACTCAATATTGTTAAACCATGTTTAGTACACTAATACTACTCAATATTGTTAAACCATGTTTAGTATACTAATACTACTCAATATTGTTAAACCATGTTTAGTATACTAATACTACTCAATATTGTTAAACCATGTTTAGTACACTAATACTACTCAATATTGTATATAAACAAAATGTAAATAAATAAAATAAATTAAATTCTCTCCTGTGCTTAGACAAGAAAGGACAGACATGGAATGGGTGAGCAATATACGTGGGGATAGTGTGATGGACAGGAGTACGGAGATCACTGTGATGGGGAGGCATGGGAAATACAGTGTGATGGACAGGTGTGTGGAAGACAGTGTGATGGACAGATGTGTGCAGGATAGTGTGATGGAGAGGCATAGGGAGGACAGTGTGATGGACAGGTGTGTGGAGGTCAGTGTGATGGGGAGGCATGGGGAGGACAGTGTGATGGACAGGTGTGTGGAGGACAGTGTGATGGACTGGTGTGTGGAGGATAGTGTGATAGGGAGGCATGGGGAGGACAGTGTGATGGACAGGTGTGTGGAGGACAGTGTAGTGGATAGGAGTGGGAGGACAGTGTAGTGGATAGGAGTGGGGAGGACAGTATGATGGAGAGGGATGGGGAGGACAGTGTGATGGACAGATGTGTGGAGGATAGTATGATGGAGAGGTATAGGGAGGACAGTGTGATGGACAGCTGTATGGTGGTCAGTGTGATGGAGAGGCATGGGGAGGACAGTGTGATGGACAAGTGTGTGGAGGACAGTGTGATGGACAGTTATGTGGAGGATAGTGTGATGGGTAGACATGGGGAAGATGGTGTGATGGACAGGTGTGTGGAGGACAGTGTAGTGGATAGGAGTGGGGAGGACAGCATGATGGACAGGTGTGTGGAGGACAGTGTAGTGGATAGGAGTGGGGAGGAAAGTGTGATGGACAGGTGTGTGGTGGACAGTGTAGTGGATAGGAGTGGGGAAGACAGTATGATGGAGAGAGATAGAAAGGACAGTGTGATGGACAGGTGTGTGGAAGTCAGTGTGATGGGGAAGACAGTGTGATGGACAGATGTGTGGAGGATAGTTTGATGGAGAGGCATAGGGTGGACAGTGTGATGGGCAGGTGTGTGAAGGTCAGTGTGATGGGGAGGCATGGGGAGGACAGTGTTATGGACAGGTGTTGTGGTCAGTGTGATGGGGAGGCATGGGGAGAACAGTGTGACAGACAGGTCTGTGGAGGACAGTGTGATGGACAGGTGTGTGGAGGATAGTGTGATGGGGAGGCATGGGGAGGACAGTGTGATGGACAGGTGTGTGGAGGACAGTGTAGTGGATCGGAGTGGGGAGGACAGTGTGATGGACAGGTGTGGAGGGCAGTGTAGTGAATAGGAGTGGAGAGGACAGTGTGATGGACAGGTGTGTGTAGTGGATAGGAGTGGGGAGGACAATATGATGGAGAGGGATAGGGAGGACAGTTTGATGTACAGGTGTGTGGAGGACAGTGTGATGGACAGGTGTGTGGAGGATAGTGTGATGGAGAGGTATGGGGAGGACAGTGTGATGGACAGATGTGTGGAGGATAGTGTGATGGAGAGGTATAGGGAGGTCAGTGTGATGGACAGGTGTGTGGAGGTCAGTGTGATGGGGAGGCATGGGGAGGACAGTGTGATGGACAGATGTGTGGAGGATAGTGTGATGAAGAGGCATAGGGAGGACAGTGTGATGGATAGCTGTGTGGAGATCAGTGTGATGCAGAGGCATGGGGAGGACAGTGTGATGGACAGGTGTGTGGAAGTCAGTGTGATGGGGAAGACAGTGTGATGGACAGATGTGTGGAGGATAGTTTGATGGAGAGGCATAGGGTGGACAGTGTGATGGGCAGGTGTGTGAAGGTCAGTGTGATGGGGAGGCATGGGGAGGACAGTGTTATGGACAGGTGTTGTGGTCAGTGTGATGGGGAGGCATGGGGAGAACAGTGTGACAGACAGGTCTGTGGAGGACAGTGTGATGGACAGGTGTGTGGAGGATAGTGTGATGGGGAGGCATGGGGAGGACAGTGTGATGGACAGGTGTGTGGAGGACAGTGTAGTGGATCGGAGTGGGGAGGACAGTGTGATGGACAGGTGTGGAGGGCAGTGTAGTGAATAGGAGTGGAGAGGACAGTGTGATGGACAGGTGTGTGTAGTGGATAGGAGTGGGGAGGACAATATGATGGAGAGGGATAGGGAGGACAGTTTGATGTACAGGTGTGTGGAGGACAGTGTGATGGACAGGTGTGTGGAGGATAGTGTGATGGAGAGGTATGGGGAGGACAGTGTGATGGACAGATGTGTGGAGGATAGTGTGATGGAGAGGTATAGGGAGGTCAGTGTGATGGACAGGTGTGTGGAGGTCAGTGTGATGGGGAGGCATGGGGAGGACAGTGTGATGGACAGATGTGTGGAGGATAGTGTGATGAAGAGGCATAGGGAGGACAGTGTGATGGATAGCTGTGTGGAGATCAGTGTGATGCAGAGGCATGGGGAGGACAGTGTGATGGACAGATGTGTGGAGGACAGTGTGATGGACAGGTGTGTGAATTATACTGTGATGCACAGGAATAGGGAGGACAATGTGATAGAGAGATGTCCAGAGGACAGTGTGATGGACATGTGCAGTGTGGTGGACAGGTTTGGGGAGGGCAGTGTGATGGACAGGTACTGTGTGATGGACAGGAGTGGGGAAGACAGTGTGATGGACAGGTGACGTGTGGTGTACATGAGTGCGGAGGACAGCATGATGGACAGGTCTGCAAAAGATGGTGTGATGGACAGGTGCAGTTTGATGGACAGGAGTAGGGAGGACAGTGTGATGAAGAGGTGTGCAGAGGACAGTGTGATGGAAAGGTGTAGTATGGTGGACAGGGTTGGGGAGCACAGTGTGATGAGGAGGTGTGGGGAGGACAGTGTGACGGACAAGAGTGGGGTGGACAGTGTGATGGGGAGGTGTACAGAGGAGGAGGTGACCGCTGAGCAGACTAGTAGGGTCTTTTTCACAGATACAGTAATTTATAAGTGAAACAGGTTTCCTGAGCAGTTGTGGACTGTAAGACAACAGATTCCTTCAAGAAAGTCCAAAATGGGGAGGGGGCTGCTAGTGAAAGATACTAACTGCACAAATAGTGCAGACTAGACAGACAGTATGCCTTTTTCTGGAATCGTAAGACAATGTGAAGTTGCCCATATCAAGCAAATGCGACTTATTAGCTGAGGATGCTACAAAGGCATTCAAGTAAGCTGGCCCTGACCACAAAAAGACAGCCCACTCAGAAGTAGGCCACATTTTAGTGCAGAATAATTTCGTAATCTGTTAGATAAACTTCCTCATAGCCTCATCTTCCTCCCCATTAGTTCTTCCTAAAACATGAATTGAGAAATACAACTGACAACACCCCAACACCTTCACAGCTGGGGGAGCTGACAACACCCCAACACCTTCACAGCCAGTAGAACTGACACCCCAACACCTTCAAAGCTAGTGGAACTAACAATACTCCAACACTTTCACAGCAAGTGGAACTGACAAAGTACAGTTGTGTACACTTAACCATAAATGTAGATGTTCGAGTGTATTCACTGTTGCAGTCAACACATTTGGGTTATCCTGCCAGGGATAACCCTCAGTTGGTCTAAATAACAGAGGTTTAGTATTTCTGTGACAGTTGCTGTCACTCTAGGACTGATGTCAGGTCGTCAGTGGTATAAAAACAGGCAGCCGACACCATTACATCAGTTTTTCCTGGCCCTGTCAGGAGCCCCCAATAAGGAGCTAGGTTTTGGTGGAGGATCACCACCAGTAGAAAGTAAATACCAACATTTCCTTGTAAGGAGAGAGAGAGAGAGAGAGAGAGAGAGAGCAAAAGAGAGACAAGGGGATGGACGGAGGGAAACCAGGAATGCAACAGTGAATACACTCGAACATCTACATTTATGGTAAGTGCACACAACTGCACTATGTTCTTCATGTTTCACTGTTGCAGTCATCACATTTGGGTTGATTCCCAAAGCTGAAGAAAAGGGTGGAGGCAGTCAAGAAGACTGGGGGCTGGCTAGGATGCCCTGCAACACTGAGGTGGCAAGACCTGCCCTGGATTTGGATAGGATAGGCAGGCGGTAATGCTTGGTGAAGTTATGAACAGATATCCATGTTGCAGCCTCCAGGATGTCCCTGGTGGGGACCCCTCAGAGAAAAGCTGCAGAGGTGGAGGTTGTTCTGGTGGAATGTGTCCTGACCCCCTTTGGGGGTGGTTTCCTGTGCTGTTTGCAGCAGAAATGGATGCAGTATGCTATCCATTTGAAGACTGTTTGTTTGGATATGGCCTTGCACTCTGCTCCTGCAGTGAAGCTGACTAGCAATTGATCAGTTTTTCTAAAAGATTTAGTCCTGTCCGGGTAGAATCTGAGCTGTCTGTGCACATCTAGAGAGTGTAGAATCCTTTCCCCCTTGCTTTGTAGGTAAGGGAAAAAGGTGGGAAAATGAATGGATTGGTTGAGAGCCACACTGGACAGCACTTTAGGCATGAAGGATGGGTTAGTCTTGAGGGAGACCCTGCCAGCATGGAAAATGATGAAGGGCTCCACAGCCATAAGTGCTTCTATCTCTGATACTCTTCTAGCTGAAGTGATGGCCAGAAGAAAGGCTGTCTTTTAAGAGAGAAATTTTAACTCTGCTGAAGCTGCAGGTTCAAGAACTTGTTTGCTTAGGCTGGCAGCTTTAGGAGAGGTCAGGGAATAAGCCAGGCTGCCAGGTTGAGTGTCTGCAATTGGGGATGCAGGAATTCTCCATTCCTCTGGATCAGGAGTGTTGGGATCTGAGGTAGGTGCCATGGTGGCAGGGGTGACAGGCTGCACAGCAGTGGGTACCATTGCTGGCATGGCCAGTCTGGGGCAATCAGGATTGCCCTTGGTTTTTCCTTCCTTATTTTGAGCAGTACCCTTGAAATGAGCGGTAGAGGGGGAAATGCATAGACTGAGAGGTTTACCCACTGGGAGGATAGAGCATCCACTTTCCAGGCCTTGCTGTTAGGTTCCCTGGTGCAGAATCTGCTGAGTTGATGATTGGAGTGGGAGGCAAAGAGGCCTACTTTCGGGGTACCCCATTTCTGGGTTACAAGGGTATAGGTTCTGAGGTCTAGCTGCCACTCGTATGGATCTAGCAGGTTTCTGCTTAAGTTGTCTGCCAGTGAGTTTAGAGAGCCTGGCATGAATTGTGCTAACAGGTGTAGTTGCATGGTTGAAGCTGTATGCCAAAGGGTCGTGGCGAGCCTGCAGAGAGGATAAGACTGAGTCCTTCCCTGCTTGTTAACATACTACATCACTGTGGTGTTGTCTGTTTTGATCAGTAGAGACCCCGGGGAGAGTAGGGGTCTTAAAGCTGTCAGTGCATGCTGAACAGCTAACATCTCTTTTAGGCTGATGTGCAGATGTATTTGATTTGGGCTCCATTGGCCCTGAATGCAGCTGCCATCCAGGTGAACACCCCAGGCATAGTTTGATGCATCTGTGGTGAGGGTCTGGGTGGTGTAGGGTTGTGAGAAGGGAAGTCCCTTGTTGTGGTTGCATTCTGCTGCCCACCAAAGAGAAATCTTTCCTTAGACAAGGTATCATTGGTATAAGAGTTTCCAGGTCTTGAGAGTGTTGACACCAAAGGCTTTTTAGGTACCACTGAAGTTTCCTCATATGCAGTCTGGCATATGGAATGAGTAGAATGCAGCAGGCCATGAATCCTAGAGCTTGCAGGATTTTCCTTGCGGATAACTGGGTTCTGGTGGCTAGTTGAGAGAAGTAGTCCGTCAGGTAGGCTTGTTTTTCTGGAGTAAGGAATGCCATCTGGGATGCTGTGTCCAGGCTTGCTCCCAGGAATACAATTTTTTGTGTGGGGCCTAGTTTTGATTTCTTTTCATTGATAGAATACCCCAGGGAGGTCAGTAGAGCCTTTACAAAGGTCAGGTAATGAAGCAGCTTTTCCTGACTGTCTGTCTAAATCAGGCAGTCGTCTAAGTATGGGTACATTTGAATATTTCTTTGTCTGCAAAGACAATGGCAGGAGCCAGGCATTTTGTGAAAACTCTGGGAGGAGTAGATAAGCCAAAGGGAAGCACAGATAACTGAAAGTACATAGATCCTGCCCTAAAATGTAGGTATTTCCTGCATGATTCCCTGATTGGGATGTGTAGGTAGGCCTCTTTTAGGTCTAGTGTGGCTAACCAAGCATCCTTGGAAAGCATAGGTAGAAGCTGCTGGAGGGTGAGCATTTTGAATTTTGGTATCACCAGAAAGGTGTTTAGAATGGATAGATCGGGGATGGAGTGCCATGTGCACTCTTTTCTGGGTACCAGGAAGAGTCTGGAGTAGAAACCTTGGCCTATCTGTTCTGCAAGAACATGCTCTATGACCCTCATGGAGAGCAGGGAAATGACTTGCATTTTGGCCTCTGCTCACTGATTTGGAGGAAGATCTGGGAACCCTTTTGGGGTTGGCAGAGTGTGGAAATAAAATTTGTATCCCTGGGACACAATGTTGAGGACCCAGCAGTCATTGGTAATGGTGGCCCAGTTGCCTGTGTAGAAGGAGAGTTTTCCTCCTAGTAGCATGAGCAGGTGGGCAGAGGGAGGGGGTGGAAGTGTAAAGTCATTGTGAGTTCTTACCATAAGGGGGTGGCTTTGCACTCCCTGTTTTTGAAGAGGAGGAACTACATTGCTTAGATATCTACATTCCCTGGGGCTATTGTCTGGGGGGGGGGTCTGCTTCCCCTGGGTCTGGGCTGAGCTGGGCTGAGTTGGCCTGGAGGGGGCAGGAAAGGACTAGTGCTTAGAGGGGGCAATGCCTACTGAACCTCAGTGGCTGGACCTGTAAGAAGTCTTTAACTGTCTGCATAGATTTAGCTTTTTCTTCCATCTTTTTTAAGACCTGTTCTGCCTTGGTGCCAAATAAATTTTCTTTGTTCAAGGCTGCGTCCAATAATTTGGATTTGACATGGTCTGGCAAGGTCTGTTCCTTAAGCCAAGCATGACTCCTAATGACAGAACCGGTGACTGCTGCCCTGCAAGATGCTTCTAGTGTGTCAAAACCACATTGTAAGGTGTGCTTAGTTACTTGACTTGCAGAATGCATTAACTCTTGTAACTCTTTATTTTCTGCACAAGCAGGAAAAGAATATAATTTTTGTTTGAGGAGTTACATGGCATGTTGCTGATATTTCAGCATGTAGAACTGATAATTTAATGTTCTATTAGCAAGAGTAGCAGAGGTGTATACTTTTTTGCCCCATCTGTCTAATGCTCGGGATTCCCTATCTGAGGGGGTGGGATTCTTAGCTGAGGTTACTTTGATTCCTTTAGGTCCTTCGGAGATGACCTCGGGGTCAGCAGTAGGATTTTTGAAAAGAAATTTGTGGGAGTCAGGGACTGTATAATACCTGTCAGGTTTCCTGGGAGCAGGAGGGAGGGAGTCAGGAGTCAGACTGGAGTCCATAAAAACATCATCCACAACATCCAGGACAGAAGGAATGGTCAGAGATCTGTGCTGTGGTAGATCTAAGGATTCTCTGAGTCTCTTTTTAGACTGAGGATAGTCCTGACATTCCCACTGGAAATGCTCTCTTAAAGTATGTAGGTTTTCCCCAAAGGAAATGTCATTGGGTGGAGAGGCTGAAGAGATGGATTCTTCTGCATCAGAATCCTCATAAGCAGAGAGGGGTTGTATATGTTCATATTCAGATGCATCAGAGTCATCAGACTCCTGCTCAGATAAGACTACTGGGGACAAGTCTCTTTTTCTTTTGCATGGGGTAGCCTGGCTTCCCCTAATAAGCATTATAAGGTCTTCCGCCATTTTAAGCATTTGAGACTGAGGCAAGGAAGTAGGTGCCTGAGCTTGGGTTGTAGGTTTTTTGGGTGTGGTTCATATCCTGAGCCTTAGAAACTCGGTTGTTTTTGAAAGAATTGAAGATATGAAAGAAGTCATCAGTCTGTGTAGAGAATCGGTAGTGCAAAGTACTTCCTCGGAAGCCGGTGCCTACTCATCGGCTCCAGACCCATCCAAGGTAGAGACATCCATGGGATCCTTAGTCGAAGAAGTGTCTTGCAGCATATGGACTCAGAAAGGGTCTCGGTAGTGGCCTGCGAATCCACAGAAGTGGGCATCAGGGGCTGCGAAAGTGCCTCACTGAGGACTGGAGAACTGACAACTAGCTTAACGGAAGCATCTTCGGCAGTTTTGGACCTGTGTGGTCTGTCTCTGTCTTTATCCTTACGTTTTTTCAGAAGTCCGGTAGTTGGATGGCTTACTGAAGCCATATCAGAATTTGAGGACTGAGAGCGAAAACATATACTCTGTGGCATATCAGCTACTCAGAGGTGATCTCTACTTAACATACAAGGCCATGTCAAACCCTGAGCTGTTGGACATGCTCCACTTAAAGAAATCTCAATCCCTCAGAACCGCATGATCCAGGAACTTAAACCTTGTCATCCCAATGAACAAAACATGCCGGAAGGATAGGTTCCTGACCCAGAGACTCCTCATACTCTGGAATAGACTGCCCATACCTGTCCATCAGAGCACCTCCTGGGCCCTCTTCAAAAGGAAACTTGACGATTGGATGGGAGATAGGAAATTCACCCCAGGGATCAAGTCAGTCGCCCTGCTAGACAGGGGTCCAGGGAAGTAAATATTGTGGGAAGAAATATCCAGGGAATTGTTATGGCTAGGCTTGTATAGGCCCTAGGGCTGATAGCCTAGTACCAACCTATGAACCTATAATAAGGGCCCGATGACGTATAGTTCTGGCATTGAACAAAGCGCAAAATCGACAGTGGGGGACGTCGTGGTCTGGGCCTAAACAGGTGATGCAGTAAGAATGGAAGTCTTGGTGTGGTATTTGCTTTCCACAGGCTAGACAATTGTTAACTTTTTCTAACATCGGTTAGGACAAGAAAAAAAGATCTCCAACGGGGTACTTAGCTTTAGAAGCCTTCAATTCGGAAATGAAAACTCAGGTAGCGGCCGACCGGTGCTTGTGCGAACTGCTTCTTCTTTGGGCTCCCCCCTCTCGGCAAGAAAGACTGATGTAATGGTGTTGGCTGCCTGTTTTTATACCACTGATGACCTAACATCAGTCCTGGAGCAACAGCAACTGACGCAGAAATACTAAGCCTCTGGTATTCGGGCTGACTGAGGGCTACCCCTGGCAGGATAACCCAAATGCGATGACTGCAACAGTGAAACACGAAGAATATCACCTCAACACCTTCACAGCCAGTAGAACTAACAACACCCCAATACCTTCACAGGCAGTGGAACTGACTACACCCCACCACCTTCACGGGCAGTGGAACTGACTACACCACAACATCTCCACAACCAGTGTCTCCTGCCAAATAAATATGCTTGCATTAAATATTATGCAATAAAACCAGCAAATTATTTCACAGTTGTGCAGGTATGATGTGTAATTGAACATAAGAATGAGAGGCACTATAGAGTAAAACAGACAATGTTGCTATGTTGATCTGGGAGCGCTGCTTCACAACTGCAAAAGCCACATTTGAATGGCAACTGGATGCAAAGGTGAGCATATTATGTTACACCACAGAAGAAATGTGACTCAGACAATAAATTGGTAGTAATAACTCTAATGTGTGAACACTGCCACATGCCAGTATGTGCAATGTGCATGTGTGTGTTTCTCTTTGTGTATGTGGGTCACTGTGTTTGCGTGTGTGTGTGTGTGTGTGTGTGTGTGTGTGTGTGTGTGTGTGTGTCCAGGTGGGCACTCCTCACACGTATTATTGGTTCTCATTAAAAATCTGTAGTTACCTTAGCCCTGGCTCCTTATAACTACATGTGAATATCCCAAACTCAGCATTTACAGTGATGGCCATTAACGGTGCTACTCCCAAAAGATGAGGGACCTCAGCATGCATTTCACTTTACGTATGCAGAGAAGGGATGGATGTTAAATAAGTACACAATATGCCAAAAATAAATATGACTATGGTCTTTGAAACTGTTAATCACAATATCTTTCTCAACAATCTCAAAAGATTTAACTTTAGGAAAACACCATTCTCTTGTTTCAGAGTTATCTACAAGATGGATCCATCCAGATTTATTACAATAAGTCCCTCTTCCCTGTAAGCATTCTTAACATGGAAGTTGCACCAGGATCTGTACTGGGCCCACTTCTCTTCACCTTCTTTATCCCCTTGAGAAGCCAAATCTGATCAATCAAATGAGTTAAATATGCAGGTGATCTACTCTTACAATACAGAACTAGCACTGACCTTCTAACAAATTACTGAACAACTTTAGCCAGCTATGCGGTTGGTTCATCTCCAACAAGCTTCTAATCAATCCCAAGAAAATGAATGTTATGGAATATCTATGCACTATTCTTCCCACTCCCATAAAATATAGCAAAAGGAATATTATTCACATTATCACAGAACCCAAATCTCTCGCTTACACACTTGTCCATCTCTTTTCTTCACATCTCGTATAAAGTCCTAGCTAAACTGAAACTGTGTTACAAGATCAGCCATCAGGCTAGGCACCTGCTTAGCTATTCCAAAAAGGCATTAATGTGGTCTCCCTTTCCTTGTTTTACATTCTACATATAAAACCCATAAGATGTAAAGTTCAGAGAACAAAATCTACACATTTATTCTACTAGCAGACTCCCTACTGCACCACTGCAAGTTGCTTGAAAACATTAGCCCCGGGATTCATGAAGCTCGGCGCAAGGCCGGTGGTAGGCTTCCACCAACAGTGTGGCATAAAGATGGTGCAGTAGCACCAAATACATATTAATGAAGGCGCGCTGCTGCCACAGCCACGTGCACAGGAAAGGAGCGTGAGTGCATAGGGCGTGGCGAAGTGCCACACGGAGGCGTGGAAATGCCAGCTGTCGACGTGTAACCTAAAATGCTTGCATATAACAAGTTGCAAGATAGTAATCACATCTGTCAGTGTCCGTGGATACTGAAACATATGCAAAGCTTGCAAGACAGTTCCTGCGAACACAAAATGAAGAAGCAAACACAAATGCACGGTAGGGAATAATGGGTCTCTATCCCGCGAACAAATGACATGGAAAACCATGTGCCTGTAGTCCAACGCAGTGTAGATAGCTATACCAAGTGGAAGTGAAAAGCATCATATGTTAGCGAGCTGCCAGTAGGTACGTCCAGCCCAATGGTTAGGGTCACCAGCTGACCCATAATGTGAGGGAGGGTACACAGCTGGGCAGATGTGCCATAACAAAATACACGATAAATGTACATATCTAGCGACCATATGTCCGAATCATATCCCACAAGGCATGTAATAGTCACATACCAAAGGTATGTCCGTATTTCACATACCAAATGTGACAGGAAATAGAATAAGCATGTAAACAAAACAGAAGGAGCATATAAACAGCTACAACAATAAAGAAACATGTAGGCTGAAAGGAACAGCATTATCCGTACCATCGACTGTGGGTACGTGCTGTCCAGTACAGTCGGATATGTGTACAGAATATATCCCATCCTAGACATAGGAAAAGGTGGCATCCTACCAATGATTAGAACAGTCTGCCAAAATCCGCAAATCAGTGGTATAAGCTGAACTTGTCATAATGTGTCACAGTTGAACGGGTAGTACCCGGGTATACCAACCATGTAATGAAAGTTAAGTATGAGTGTGTACCTATGTGCGTGAGGTATAGCATGTGGAAAGCAAACATGGCAGAGTACTCCACACAACCATACAGGTACCTGACATATGTAGGGTATTCAATGTGTTACTCTGGCCGTGTCATGGGCCAACAACCAAAGCAGTGATGTATGGGGTGTGAGGAATATGTGTGTGTGGGGGGATGGGTAATGGTACAATCCTCCAAGGCAATACTGTGTCGTATGCAGAATAGATGAACCAGAGGTGTATGAGGGAGCAGCGGGTGAAGCTGAAAGAAACACAAAAACATGTATAAACAGCTGCAATACAACCAGACAGGCCATACTGTAGAACACAATCCCACAAACATATGAATATTGAAATGTACGATACAAATGTATAGACATGTCACCGGCACATACCCACAGATTGGTCCTGATGGAACTGGCCATAACAAATGCAACACACCTGGATGCATAATGGACTACCCAGCATCCCCTCTACATCACACAACCCGCTCCCTTACCTGAACGTCCACCAAATCCAGCCATACTTGGCCTACTGGTTTGGTGCAGCCACATTTACACATAGTGACCACTACGCATATGTAGTAGGTAGTGTCACCCTAGGCAGTTGCAGGATTGCACACTATGTATCTCTTGCATGTAAAACCCCCAGCACATTTTCATAATGTCAGACGAATCGTCGGTATTCGTCTTGTTTAGGTCTTGTTCAATTTTTGGCATATCCCTCATGGGATAAGTAACCTGTGTAAACATTAGAATGGAAGACACGAAGTCCAGTCCTGTAGATATCTGGACACAAGTTGGAATGGGCGTTAGTGGTGCACGACACTGTCCAGCCCTAAATGGTCATGCATAACCTACTACCCAGGATCAAACACCTGCCTGTGAAGCACATGTCCCGACACGAATAAGCGAGAGAATATATTGCACACATTCACATAGTGGCACATGGTATAAGGGTGATGAAGGCACTGACGTAAACAGGATACCCCTGATCCACTGTGTGAGGGACAATTAATGTGTGTGTAGGTGTGACCTGACCTAAAATGGTACAATGCCAAATGTCTTGTGACCGTAGGAAATAACTATGCACCATACTGCATGTAACAGTTGCCTAAAGCGGTCATGTCAGGATAGAATAAACATAATTCATACAAGAAACACGCAAACAACAAAAGTGCCAAAGGTATAAGGCTCACAGCTAGGAAACAAATGAATATTCTAAACCTGCACTGACCATGGCTATGTGTTGGCCCAAACAATCTGGTGTCCGCAGTACGGTTATCATCTGTCCCGCTTTGCGAGGGACAGTCCATCGTTGGACAGTTGTGTCCTGACAAAAGACATTCAAATGGCAAATGTCCTGGGATTGTAGGACATAATTATGTCCCATATGTTATGTAATAGTAGCAGAAAATAATTATTGCAGTATCTACAATACCTAAATGTTACAAGAAACAGAATAAGCAACTAAACCGCTACAACAATAGGCTTTTATGTAGGCAAATAAGTAAAGTTCTATCTGTTGTACTGACCATGGGTATGTGTTGGCTTGTAAAATCTGATGTGTGTTCCGAAAATGTCCCATCTTGGCCATTTGAAAAGGTGCCAACCCTAGTCACCAGAATACAGCACAACCTGTACATATGACAATGTCAACAATACCAATGGTCAGAGCATCCACACAATAACTGGCCAGACCCTTAAAAACTCACAAAACCAGAGACCTTTGGGGGAAAGGTGTTGAATGAGAATGACTACTTACAACAATGAAGAGTAATAGATGCATTTAACTGCAGAAAACTAGTAGTATTACGAATCTGTCAACACATTCCAAATTAATAGTACTAATATGATAGAAGTGTCCGTGATTGCCCCTGAGTTGTCATAGCCTTGTCCCTGTCACTGTAGACACAAGTCCCCGAGTATCAGAGAGGTCCGTACACAGAAGTACACCAACCAACTGTCCCATCTGTTGACAGGACTGTTGAATTCATAACAGTGGTCCAGAATAATATTCATTGTATGTATAAATGAATGAAATAGTCAAATGGGAAGGGAAACCACCCCCAACCTGCATTATGCAGTGGAACCACTCCCCGACCCAATAAGGTGGTCAGAGGTGCCCAAACACCTTTGTCGGTAAAGACAGGTTGAATGTTTAACTCTGTCAATGTGCTACGTCTGATCTTTGAACAGCGCCAGGGCAGTGCTAGTCACCAGGTGGCCGAGCCTAAACCTGGACCAGCACATGAACAACCTGACAATCAAATACACGTATGTGTGAGGACTATAAGTGTAGGAGTTATGAATATCCTTGGAGTGAGTAGACTTGCAGCACGGGTCCAGAGCAGTAGGAAAA
Source organism: Protopterus annectens (assembly GCF_019279795.1). Lineage (NCBI taxonomy): Eukaryota > Metazoa > Chordata > Ceratodontiformes > Protopteridae > Protopterus > Protopterus annectens. Next base: position 1,176,310,948 of record NC_056737.1, on the reverse strand, counting down.
CAGGGAATGTCCTAATTGTAGTGCTGCGGTTTTCCCAGCAGGAGAATGGATACCTGCTGTGTAAGGGAAGCGGTGAGGCACATGTCAGAGTAGCTATGAACCATGGGTATACATATAAATGAGCCAGAACACCAATAGTGTAGTGGTTACAGCATCCACCCAACGTAAAGGCATTCCCGGTTCAAGTACGACTATAGCACATATTAATTGTGTAATGAATGCCTCTGTGCTGTAAAGCCAACATTTATACATGTAAAGGTGACCGCGTTCGCATGGGTCTGTTAACCGGATTCCATCAAAGTGGCACTGTCATAAGGAATAAGGCACATGTAATCCTAAAGACGTGCCTGTAAACATATGTAACTCAAAATAAGTAGATGCAAGTGGGCCTGCGCGGGTGTAGACAGCTATTAGCATAGCAAATGTATGTTGTCTTCTACAGCTGTAACTTTCATATATATATAATTAGATAGATGTGTGTATAGATAAATATCCACAGACATAACAGAAATATGCAATTATATATCTACATATTTATCTATATATACACATATATATAAATATATATATACATATACACACACACATATATATATATATATATATATATATATATATATATATATATATACACACACACACACACACACACACACACACACACATATATATATATATATATATATATATATATATATATATATATATGCACACACACACACACACACACACACACACACACATATATATATATATATATATATATATATATATATATATATATATATATATATGTTAGGAACACTGAAAGACGAAAGCAAACCTAAGGGTTGTGAAGAGAATCCAGAGCAAGTTAGGAATTATGAAGTGCTCGCAGCGTATGTCACATAAAGCTGCACAAGTGTGAGTAGAGCACCACTCTCCACACCAGAGGCAGGGCTATACCAGTGGCCATAACATCGTTGAAGTGCTACGTCAACATTGTAAACAGACGGAATGTAGGACATGTTGCGACCACCTACACTTGTAACCCGCAAATCGTTCGTAATCCATAACACCAGGAAAGGCACGTATGTGCAAATATGAATGGATGGTGAGCCTGTGAATACACGAGGCGGTACAAAATGTGTGTAGGGCCCCAACGCTCATGAGAGGGCAATGTGTATAGGTGTTTCATGGCTGCGATATCAGGTGTATAATGGCTGTTATGCGGGGAAACTCAACATGGGTGTACAGGAGAACCTATGGATATGCGAGTATGAACACAGGAGTGATAGGGTATGTTGTGCCGGGTGCAATGGAGTGACCCGTGGAGGTCAGCTAGTACATAGGTGCAATTCCCAGATAGAGCGTCATTTGTGTGGAGACGTGCGTGAATGGGCGTATCGTTGTCGGACATTGTGCGTTAGGTCTGGCAGCCCGGCACGTAAGACCTATACGCCACCCATGAGCGGAACGGAGTTCTGCTGTGACAATCCCAAACCGGGAAAAGCAGAAAGACACAACTACATGAAGACAATTTGTTGACGTACACTCACAGTAACACAAACACACATCCTATCAACAGTAATAATATGAATGTGTACAGAAACAAACACAGTAGCAGGAAAAATAGGCTGCGCATACGAGGAATAGGTCGAATGACACTATCACAACCCAGTTAGCAGCGGCACCCCAGACATGAAAAACTTGCGACATCTGTCCGCTGCATAAAGTGCAATATACTGAGCACAAGTTCACCGGAGTGAAGTGTCGGTGTCATAATGACTAAGGCAATAGTATGCTGTTGAAGCAGGGATAAAACCAATATGCATGTGTAAGTGTCCATGTCCGGGAAATGTATAGGTTAACAGACACACAGATGTATATATAGATAAAAACGTATGTATATATATATATATATATATATATATATATATATATATATATATATATACACATAGCTATATTAATTTACATACACATATATATCCATATGGATATATGGATATATATATATATATATATATATATACACACACACACACACACACACAAGGATATACTACGGATATATATATATATATATATATATATATATATATATATATACAGAAACAACAGGTAGTGATATATACACATGCACACAAAACAAACTATACGTCAGTGTAGATATACACATTCACATAAATAGGTTACTTCACAGCAATTAGGGGTAACATATTTACAGCCCGGGCATTTGTGACTGGGAGATCCAATAAAGAAACGTTGTACCCCCCACATCGCCCAGCTAGGCCAGACAGACATACAGACAGGCAATACAGATCAATACACTGCCGCTGTCCAAAACACTGGTAGGAAAGGACCTGTGGGAGAGTTCTGCAAGGTCTACACTTTAAACATGGATAACAGTGTCCCTTGCAGGACCCCAAAAATTCAGGGTATGAAAGAATCTGCTGACACTAATACGAGCAGGATGTAGGTGTACATGGAACAGTAGGTTGTGCAAGTGTGATAATACATGGGTTGACAAAACATACAACATGTGTCCTGAGATGGGGAGAGTGGGCAATGTGTAGGGGTGTGCTCATACCCCAGCTGTGCTCGCAGTAAGTATTTGTCACGACTGCTGTAGAGGGGTGCCAGGTAGGTGGACCATGGGTATGCATTAATGGGCTTAAGTGTGCAGGTGCTGGGTGGCAGAGATGTAGTAGGCCCACCCAGTGGAAGTCATTAATATTCCTATGTGGGCATAGCATACGCCTACACTTCCCAAACCTGAAGAGCACATCTACCGGATAGTTTGTAAACCATCGGGGAATACATAGAGACCTATACAGTGCCGTGTACCCGATTAGTATGGACGTCCATAGTTATGTATCAGAATGTAACAAAGTCCAACTAAACACTGCCAGAACTACTGATATTAGGTGAACAGGTGGCGGAATACAGGAAATGACAGATGACAACATGTATGAGTCATAAGAGACATGTACCTCAACAAACGTGAATGAATACATATGTTCTGCGACCGTGAATGTGTCTGGTTAATAGAACCAATCGTCTAAATGTGTCCCACAGGGTGTAATGCATTGTTCCTGATACAGTGTTCATTCACACCCATTGGTATGTGAGTTCTGCTAGTGATGGAAAGTGCATAAGTTGCTGACCACCTCAGGTAGATGATAGCATAATAGAAGAGGTTAAACACCAGTACACCTGCGAGGGACACACCCGTCTGGGCAGTTGTGTCTTGCAAAATGACAGTTATGGCACATGGCCTGTGAGTTCGGGAATGGAGGCTATATAGTGTGTGTAGTGGTGTCAGACATCAATTTGTTGTATCAGTAACAGCTACATGTAATAGGAAACAGTATTATCAATTATAATGCTACTTGAATAACCTTAATGTATGCAAACCGTGGAGGTCGTCCGTGTACTACTGGCTGTGGGTCAGACCTCTCAACCAATTGGGGACAAATTTCAACAGAATCACGGACAAGTCAAGAAAACACAAGGACAATCAGGGACACATTTAAAATATTAGAGCTATTAACTGGAAACATTGACAGAATCAGAGCATACGAATTAATACACATTTTCTGAAGTAAAAGAAGTTTGTAACTCTTAAATACTGTCATTATTCATGAAGTGTAATTCACCACCTTTCCTCCAAATGTCACTAGTTTTAGGAAGGATTAAGAGGGACAGAGTTAAAATTTGAGTCAAAATCAGGGACGGCCCTGAAAATCAGGGACAGTTGAGAGTTATGCTATGGGTATGTGTTGCCTTGACACATTTGATAGCTCTACATATACGGTCTATAGGGCCACCACCAGTCTGAACGGCCAAAGTGGAACCTGCTCTGTAGAACTGTCAGATGTTCCAGGGCAGAACATACTTACAGCCATGCATAGTACAGAAATATACATATCAGAACAAATCAAAGCATAGTCTAGCAGCAGTATAGTTGCTTATGCTACTACATATGACATATCGACATGTCAGGTATACAAGACCTGTAACAAGCAACCAGTACAGACACCTACAACATGAGAAGGTCCCCTAATCAGGACAATTGCAACTGTCTCTGAATGTCAGGTACATCCCCGAGTTTGACTGAAAGTCTAACTGTGTCGTTCTTAATCCCTCCAAAAAGTAGTGGCTATTGAAGGAAAGGTGGTGAATTACACTTACTGACTAATGACAAAAAGTAAGAGTTATAAACAACTGTTACTTCAGAATATGTGTATTAAGTCATATGCTTTGATTCTGTCAATGTGTCAAGTTAATAGCACTACTTTTGTAAAAGTGTCCCTGTTTTTCATGACCTGTCCCTGATTCTGCAGAAATGTGTCCCCGATTGGTGGAGAGTTCTAGTATTGTCACGTGATGTGTGATGAGGGACTGTCCCATGCAAAGTGGGAAAGGTGTCACTCCTACAATCTCCCGTCGTGCAATCTGAAAGGTGATCAACATGCAGTAGGTATGCAGTAGCATGACTCGGCAGACAGCTGCATTAACAAACTAGAGTCACATGTCAGCATTGCAGAGTATCGGTTCCCATGTATTAGGCAGATGGGAGCAGATCGTATGAGGAACACGCATATAATATGATTACGTCACTGGACAGGCCGCCGAGTCCATACAGTCGAACGGCTGCCGTCACAAAATGGTTACACATACCCGATACTGTAGTCATGTAGTCCGATGTAATACGCATCAAAAGGGATCGCACACACCCAGCGTGAGTGACAAATGTAAGCGGAAATGTCGGAGAGCGAGTGGCTGTAAGCGTGTTTGTCTACCAGTATGCCAGTAGTGCCCTGTCAAAGAAATGTGGAGTCTAAACGTGTATAAGGTGCTGTGACCAGAGGTCAGCAGTGCTTAACACTCTGCAAACCCACACACAACAGCTCCCACCTGCTGGACTGTGCCTTACCCGGTTTGTATCCAAAGGCGTCGGTCTGTCCGCAAACAAAGAACCGCCCTATACACGTGATGGTAGAAGTACCCTGCACACATAGCTCATGTGAATTAACAACAGACCATGGCATATGTACAAACAATAGACCACAAACACCATATAGCACAGACATCCAACAGTATAGCAATGTACTGGCAGATATGTCTGGACCACTGGTGTGTGCATGCCTGGCCATCCTGTGTTTCAGTGTGTGAGCATGCCTAGTATGACTGTTACGCATGTTGTGGACTGACAATACCGTCATGTGTGTGAGCATGCAAAGTATCGTCAACTGTATTGCATGTGTCACATGTCCAGATAGTACTGTGTTGCTGACCCCTCCATTCTACACAGACAGGTGACATGCTGTGTCTGCAGGGTAGCTAATGGTCATGTGGCATTGACAGTTGCTACATGTCTGTATAGTGTGGGGGGACATGCAACCACAACCACAGTCCTACACAGCACCGTGGGTAGTGCACATGACTCTCACATGTGTAGGTGTGATGGGGGGTGCAGCCAACAGTTTTACACATCTGCCGCTACTGTACTGGTCTGCCGGGTACTCCATGTCAGTGTGTAGACCTACCTAAATTGCTGGTTGGAGGGATACCAGGGTACGTCAGTTCCCAGCATTAATTACCAGCACAGTGGTGTTGGATGTCCTATTACACAACCTACATCAAAGAGCCTGGCCTGCTGTCATCTGTGTGTGTCATAGGGGGTTGGAGTCAGTCATTGGGCATATCCATAGGCCATCATATATCATTTGTCTGTATTGGTCCACATCTGTCCAGCTGCATGGAATGTGTGTGGGCTGTACAGACACACATGATGGTCAGCCCATAATCTGCAGTAGGTTAGGACACACTGTGTACTACAGGCTACTATTGTGACCCTGTATGTGCTACAGAGGTCATGGTGCCACTATGGATGTGTACTGTCTGCTGCCCTAACATTTGGCCACCACAGTCACTTGTATGCTCACATACATACCATAGCAATGGGTAAGTACACATTCTAATACAACTGCCACTTGTTAGGTCAATAGACATACCCTGGTTGTGTTACGGACTTGAGGATGGTGCTGGAGTGCTGCCTATGTCGGATGCACACAGTGCACCTCCCATACATGGGCGAGCACAAGTACTGTCATGTTTGGCATCCATTGTACTGTGTGCGGGTCAGAGAGGGGAAATCCGTGGGTACCTACTGTGTCAGTGCATATGTCTCGTGTTGCCTCTTTGCCAAGGGCAGGTCATACTGTGCACGGGCTTTCGCCAACTGTGCCCTACTCAGGTAGTTCCTTCACCAAGTCACACTGTGCCTGTACAGGCCTTGGCAGTGGTGTTGAGCTGTGTGGCCCTGCCCCATGCTGTTCCTGCTGCAACTGTTACTGCAGGATAACATTGTGTAGCATAGCAAATACCATAACAACCTGTATGCATGTAGCTTGTGAATACTGCAGAGCCCCAACAGATGTGTCCGGATACCAGAACTGTAAACCGAGCATCCCAAACACATGCACATGTATATGTCTTGCCTGTGCATCTACCTCAGTATGGTGTGAGTGCTCAGGTGTGTGTGCATTGCTGATGGGTGTTATAATCCACTACACCAGTGTTTACCTAGCTTCCCCCACTAGAAGACTGTAGGGGATGTCCATATAGGCATTGGTGTGCTACAGTTGTGTCAGACGCCATATATTGGACACATCATAGCTTCCAGGGCAGACAGCACACACATTCAATCTCATGCCCTGGCCATCGCATATGGCCTAGCTGTTGGAAGGTATGCCCCTGCACTGACTGTAGGCCCTACCCTGCTCCCCAGGTGGTGCTACGTGTGCAGGCTATAGCACCCAGTACCCCAGGGTACTCATCCATGTGGTTGAACAGATGCATATTGCTGGTCCACTAATCACGCATGTGGAGGACCTGTACGTGCTCACTAGCATGTGTTGACATGGCATCTGTGAACTGTTGCAATACTCTGGATGCAGATGCCTGTGAGATACCCATGATATCCCCAGTTGTGCTGTGTGAGGTACCTGTGGCTAGTACACCTAGGTCAACACATCCCATGGTATCCACTGTGATGCATTTCCCTTGGCCTGTTTGATGTGTTAGGCACAGGTCAACAAGCTGCTGTAGGAGGTCTATGTCCACCCCATAGTGCTCCAACATCCCCAGCCCATGTAGACCTTGGTAAGTCACCCTCGGTCTATAAAGTCTTATGTCACCCCAGTAAGGGTTGTTCGGCAGCATGCACATCCTCACTGCCCCAGCCTCCTGCACATGTTGGTATATGTTACCTGCTGCAGCCCGTGTCATTTGGTTGGACTGTGTCGTGAAATGTCCCTGCAGGTATACACCGGTGGTGTAGAGTGTGGACGAAACCTGTATGTATGCTGCTTGCTCACATTAATGTACTGTTCATGTGCGGGCTGGCCATGTCATCAGCTGATTGTGCTGATCAACACCTGTTTGTGCAGCCTGTACATCCTGACAACCCCACCACTGCTGTCATCCCTCCCAACGTCACCAGGCAGGTATAGACACACTCCTAGCTTAGGTGTGCTAGGGCAGGAGAACTCCCGAGGCACAGTTCTGCAAAGTACGTACAGTATGCCTGACCCCCCTCCCATGCTGTCAACTATATTCGAGACCTGTACCTGGCTGGCTACACACATACACTCCAGGGACCAGCAGCACACCCTGGTGATAAATGTGATACACCATAGTCAACCTCATCTGCATAGTATAGTCTTCTAATGAATAGTTATATGACCCATACCAAACCTTCAACATATCAACCACTGCTCAGTGTCGCTCAGATCCACACACAACTGGCAACATGTGCCTTACCATCACCATATTCGATGTCCCATGGTCTTCCCAGCAACAAAATAACCGGTAGCTACACGACTACAACCCGTGGCCCTGCACACTACAGATGATGTGCTTTAACACCACGCCATGGCAGATATACATAGATCCCAGGTTATCACGTACAGATCATCTGGCACAAATAGTCAATAGTGCTGATGTCCCCAGACATATGTTCACATCTATGTCCACCTCTACATCTACATATATCACATATATTATTTGTGTACATATATACATGGACATATATATATGTATATATACATACACACATATACATGTACACACATATGTAGATATGGCATTTATATAACAACAGCGAACCACATGACAGCAATGCATTAGACAGGAATGGAAAGGAAACTACATGTGCCACCTGCATCACATGTAGTGTTGTTAATATCAAGGCACGTGTGTTATGTTGCGTCACACGGGTCAGACCGTAGCAAGGGTAAGAGTAGTGACAGTTACTCACCAGACCTATTGGCAAATGTATGTGTTGACAAGCCAGTGTCTTGGCAGAATATGCGGGCTGTGGACACTATATAGGTCAGCAACAAAACAAACTGAACACATCCTGCAGCTAGCCACCCACAGATACCAACACATATGGTATAACTGCCAAACACACACCTGCCATGCCCTGGAATCGAGCATCTACCTGTCTAGTCTACCACACTACAGCATTATGCAGTAACAGAACGCGCTACCGAGTTCCGGTATCACCGCACACCCACATGCATACTTCTAGGTGGATGACATCATCCGCAAAGGCAAAGACGCCGATAGGGAATGTATGTGGTGTGAGCCATCTAAAAGCATTACTCTGTCCCCAGGCAGCTGGAAACACACACACACACACACACACACACACACACACACACACACACACACACACACACACACACACACACACACAGGCACACACTTGGCAGGGCTGGGAGTCGAACATACACCTAACTACCTTATCACACTATTACGCAGTTACAGAACGCGCTACCGAGATTACTGAACACAGCACTCCCAGAGGCATACTTCTAGGTGGATGGCATCATCCGCAAAGGCAAGGACGCCAATAGGGAATGTATAGAGAGTGAGCAGTCTAAAAGCATATTACTGTCCCAAGGTAGACATAGACAAACACACGGCAGTGGTGTGATCGGGGCAACTGCCTATCTATGGAGCACTACAACAACACTACATAGATACGGGATGCGCCACAGACACTACACCCTTCAAGACAGTCTACCAGTGTGTTCAATGTAGGCATCCATCGTGACGTGGAAAATGAACATCTGTTGCCTAGATGACCACCATCACTATACAGGATGTCAATGGCCATGTCCATACACAGAGGCACATCACCGACACAAGGTGTCACTGGGCATGCCCACACACTTAGTATCACACATCCGTTTGGAAGGTACTGTGTGTCCAGCTACACAATGGCGTACTGGGTATGCTCACACACTTAGCAGTTGCAAAGGGCCGTCTTGCATGCACATGGATTCTAAACACAGAAGGGCGCAGTTTGGAATGTACTGTGTGTCCATCTACACAACGGCGTACTGGGCATGCTCACACACGTAGCAGTTGCAAAGGGCCGTCATGCATGCACACGGATTCTAAACACGGAAGGGCGCAGTGTGGAATGTATTGTGTGTCCATGTACACAACGGTGTACTGGGCATGTTCACACACTTAGCAGTTGCAAAGGGCTGTCTTGCATGCACACGGATTCTAAACACGGAAGGGCACAGTATGGTGTTACTGTCCCCACGTACATGAAGGCCACTCACATGTACTGACCAGTACACACTCAGGAGCCTTCACAGATGTCTCAGGTGCAGATCACAGAGGTACACACCGCAGTCTACTATGTAGCCCTCAGACATCACCATGTCGTTGGACCAGCAATACACAGCCATACATTACCACAACACCGTGTGACTCATGACCAGTGGACTGTACACAGGTCTACAGCAACTGTGCAGACTACACATGTACCGACAGGGTTCCATCATGTGTTATGCATTGCAATGATACCATTGTACATAACCAGGTCAGCTCTATACATAACAGGGGCCCTGGGTCTTACACAGCTGTGACAGATGACTGTCACTGTACACCAAAGAACACACATGTTTGGATATGGCATACATATAATTGCAGTGGATATGTGCATGGACCACACACACAACACATATGTACATAGCATAGCTTTTGCTGTCCTCCATGCAGACAAGTGGCTACAGCAATCACACGCACGCAAATGGAAGGCAGGTCCATGGCTGTTGAATGCTAACAGTACATGAGGTAGCAATGTTGACCGAGGACACATTCCTTCTGTACTAGTTACTCATGACACCCATCATATTATACAACAGTCCATGTGTTATGTATGTCATCACACATGTCCACCGATTGCAATGCATACAAACATGGCTACATGACAGGGATGTAGGACCAACACACATGTACAATTTGTAGTGTGCATGCAGCTACCATGCATGTGCAGTAGTTGATGTATGTAACTCATCTGTGCCTAACTACAACATGCAGATGCAATGCAGCCCCATCACTGACACCTGTATATGGTGAAATACTGACAGTACGGTAGGATGTACATCAGGTATGGGTGGATGTGTGTACATAAAGTGGTGATCCACCTGTGCAGATGGATGTTTGCCGGGGACGACTCACAGGTGTGTCACACGCCATCCTGCCATTACATGTGCAAACAGTATGCTATGTTACTGTTACTTGATGGTGAAGACATAAAACCTACACAGCGGTCAGGTGTTACTGACTGTAAGTCATTTGACACCTATAACACTTACATCCTCCCGTGTGCATATAGCAGCACAATTGCCGGAGGTAGCATTGGTACGCATAATGTGGCCAATACTGCTGCATGTCTGTCAGATGTATCATCATATAGCAGGTGTATCATTCACAGTACTGCCATGTGTGTTTGCTTGTGTGACCATATATGCCACATATGGTGGGGAATACATCCCAATTGTTACACACCCCTGTACACTGTTGTAGAGATCTGTACATACTGCAGTGTGGAAAACATGACGTAGGCAGGGGTGGTGTGTGTATCACGCACATATCAGCTATTCGTATGTGAATGACATTTGTGGTCTCCACAGTGTGTGTGTGTATGTGTGTGTGTGTGTGTGTGTGTGTGTGTGTGTGTGTGTGTGTGTGTGTGTGTGTGCGTGTATGTATGTATGTATGACTGTCTGGTGCATGGAGTGAGGGTGTATGCTACCATACAGAACATACAGGATCCCTAACCCCTCGTGGTGATGCAGTCTACTACCCTGTTGATGCCATCAGTCTCAGTCATACTGGCTAGCTGTACATGTTCTTTCTCTGTGTCATGTTATGTGGATGCACAGTACTGTGAGGGTGATTACCACATTGGCAGGGGTCCTCACTTCAACACTATGGAGTGTGCATTATGGTGTTGTTGACCCTGTGAGTGTGGGCATGTTCCTGTAATGTGACAGGGTATTACTGCTACACAGTGAGGCCTCATGCTATCAAGTGACCTCTAACATTGTCATCAGCCAGACTGCTGTGTACAACCCCTGCACCATGTCAACATACCTGTGATGTGACCTGGTATGGATGTCAGGTCTCTAGCCACTGTAGCCTATTAAACAGCCCACATGCTTCTGGATCGGTATATGTGTGGACATCTGTGGTATGTTAGCCTCAGTCAGGTTGAGGCTACGTATAGCATGCTGATATTGCCATATGTGCCTGTGAGTACTCCACAGTTACACATGGGAGACTGCAAATACTGCTACCTGTAGGCACATGCAAGTAGACCATAAGGAGGGAACCAGGGCATCATTACCAACATGCTGTTACTGTTGTTACCGAGACACATACTGTGAACATATAACAATGCATGCTAAACCTGTACTACATGGTATGTCTGGTGCGTGTCAACAGTACACAACTAATGTAATATACACTTCTCTCACTATTCTTACACAACTAATGTAATATACACTTCTCTCACTATTCTGTTCACCCTGTGCATCAGACCATTTGAGCATGTCCCTGCACCGATGGTGTGGATGACAGGGATGCGGCACAGGTTTCATCATATGCACAGGGTGATAATGTTTGCCAGGGGCATAAGCTGCACCAATGGATGACATCATGTGTGTGGGTAAGGGCCGGTGATCTGATTGTACATGTCTGTTCAGTATGCATGTGGGTGTTGTGGTGCCCTACAGATGTTTTTGCTGTGTGCGTGTATGTGTGCACACAGTTCTGCCTTTTGTGAGGCCTACACAGGGATATTATTAACAGCTCCAGATTGTACAGACCAGGATGTACAGCTCACTGTGTCTGACCACGGCCATGTGACCTGTGCCTGCCAGGGGTTGCACGGGCACTACCAGGTGGAGGTACAGACTGGCTACTGTCCGACGACACATGCCCACTGGAACAGTGTCCCCACTGTCCAGGCCTGCAGTGTCTTGGTGTGGACAGCGCAGCACCAGCTGCACTGCTACTGCTACCGGCACTATGGGAGCGGGCATGTGAGGTGGCATGCTCACATTGACCTGCACTAGGTGGTGTAGTTGGCCTACGTCCACGTGGCCTACACCTCACACCTACCAGATGTTCCAGCACAGACAGCTCATGTTTAGAGTACGAATAGCAGTCCTCTGCAGCCTCTGCCCTTCTCTGTTCTGCCATTCAGCACGTGCCTGCGCCGCCATTACAGACTGGAATATGCGTCTGGTGATACCAGCTGCTGTGCTCTGTCCTGCAGGTGCATGTCTGCCAGAGGTCCTCCTACGAGCAGCACCGGCCACATTCTTGTGTGGCGCATCTGCAGTCATTACACTGACACCATGGTGTGGAGACACACCTTCTGTAGCCACCACACATTCCTGTTCCACGTTAACAGACGCTGACTGTCCTTCCTCTATGGCCACTGGTGATGCGGTATGTGTTGGCAGCAGAACTGTGTGTGGGGAAGAGAGGGACATAGCTGGGATGGCAACCATTGGCACAGATTCAGTCCCTGACAACCCTGCCTGTACCTCATGCATATGTTCATCACTGCTAGTATCTGTGGGGACACTAACATCAGATGGACCGCAGGAGGGTAATGCACATACATCACCTGTGAATGCAAAGAAAGACTCTAAATTACAATAGACACACACACACAGACACACACAGACACACCATGCATGTGATTTGACAGACGGCATGCAGCATGCATGTGATACAGCAGACGGCATGCAGCTCAGACATTAATAGTGTTAGTTAGCATACCTCCCTGGGGTGCACACTACAGCAAGCAGGTGTCATATCAGTAGCCATGCAGTTCACACAATCATGGTAGTAAGCGTGCATCCCCTTGATACACCATGTGGACCAGAATAGGTTAACAGTACACATGGCTGACGTGACCTTGACATGTAATCTGCTGACGTGTGCATTAACATGCATACATGTCTGACAAATGGTGTCCTGACACATGTACAGCATCGTAATGGGCATCACATTGCAGTGTTGTCTGTATGCCCTACAGATAGAATGCATGTTTAGCAAATGTGCATTAGCATGGAAGGGTAGTGTGAGCCGTCTACTTTGCTTTACAGTGTGAGGTACAGACACTGTGCTATTGCATGGCATCATGAGGCATCTATATTACTATACAGTGCATAATAATATACACACATTGCATAGCCATAACTGCATGCATACCCATGACATAACTGTGGATTGTGACCCACGATGCTGAGGTGTATACACACCAAACCATGCTGTGTCATGTGACAGGTCACTGGAAGACCTACAGATGACACCCCTGCCCAACTACTACAGAGTCTTAGCTGCCTGGCAACCATGTCCACACATGGCAGACTTGTCAATTCACCATGTCCCACATGACATTGATGTACCACATACACGAGGTGCACAGCTAACGGTGATGTCCTATAGCAGCAAGGGAAATGTACAGTATCTGTGGCCTAATGTTGTGTCAATGTCTGTGGAAGCAGTACAGGTGACTACTGTCATACTATGACACAGTTGTGATGTTCAACACATCTTATATGGTAGACTTAAGTGACACCTCCACTAGCTGTGCACAGGCTTTTAGGATGTTCAGTGTACCACATCAACTGTATAATCAGTCAACTAAGGCTATAATTGGACCATGTGTGAACAATGTGCAACAGGGTGTATACACATCACATCTACTGTGTGGCTACATGTCTCTGGCCATCTCCCATGGCCATGTGTGAACATGTGTTGGCCAAATGTTTGTGATGGCCGTCTATCTCACATGTCTGTGTTGTCCCATATGACATACACCCATAGATTTCAGATATGTCACCATCCACAGGGCAATGCAGACAATGGGTTGCATGTTTGGTATGTGGGGTATGTGTTATAGGATAGTGTGGCAATATTGCAGCCAGAACACTACGTGTCTGGGACATGTCAAATGGCACATCACAATGTGTGCACCCATTGCAGGGGCATATAACACAATGGTGACTCCTGTGGGCTGCCCATATCCCAGCTCACTGTGTGGTACTGTTTGCATACCACACGTGTTGTTCCAATGTATAGTACATATGCCTACATTGTACAGCACCTCCACTATTGTATGCACAGCTGTCCACACATGTAGCAATGACAGATACTGTGGTTTCATGTCGGTGTATCATTTCATTTGTATATATTGCACATGGTTAGCCAGTGTGAATGATGGGTGATGCGACCTGTATATCATGACTGGACCGAACATCAAGTGTACAAGTGTTAACTGGCCACATGGCGAATAGATCTATGCTTATGACAGTCTCACCTGCAATGGACTGATGTCTGTGTGGCACACCAGAGGTATCTGTATAGGGATGACAGCAGTTTGAACATTATCCATGACTGTATGACAGGCACAGGGTGCACTGTGCATTTTAACACATTTGCCTGTACAATAGCATATAGTATGCACATGTGTGCATACACAGGGCAGCATACTGTAATATGCAGCATGTGTGTCAACATACCTTGCAAATGATGTTACATTACATAATGTACAGTGATGCATGCAACTAAATGGGATATAATAGTCATATGTGCAGTACTGACTTACCAGGCAACTCCAGGCTCATTGATTGGGAGACACCCACCTCCACGATGGCATCTAGTGTTTGTGGATGCTGTTCCGAGGGTGTCCCCAGACTGGCCAGTAGCTCCTCGGTGTGTGTGAGTGGGGGCTGGGTTGTTGGCCCACCACCTGTTCCACCTTGTTACCTGGCGATTGTAGTGGCACGCTGTTTTGCATGTCGTATCAAGTCCATGCAGTGTCTGCGCACCTGCTGGTAGGTGCGGTTTTGGCTACCCACATCATTCACCCTCCTGCGAAGATCCTGCCACAGGTCGTCATGCTGCTGGGCATGCTGTGGCACATGGCTGAACAACACCTCATAGTTCTCATGGAGGTACGGGATGAGGACATCATCCTCCTGGCGGCTGTACGCTGGCAGGCGTGAACGAGGCATTACCTGTAAGACATAATGATGGTGACAGGTCACATTATCAGAGATGTACAGAGATACTGCTACACATACATTTCTAGTAAATCTAGTACATCTGCACAGTTATATTAGCAAATCATCATGACACTGACACGATTAACATGTTTGTGTCACACACATGTAACACCCGTTATGCATTGGATATCATCACCATATATGTGTGTCACCTCATTACATTGTTCATACTCCATGTGAATTCTGTCTTGATGTGGGCATGTCTGTTTGCCTGCACTGATGTCCTTACCTATCAGCACATGCCTGGATGTGTCCACGGTAATGCTGTTGACCTTGATTCTTTGTATATGTCACATATCAACACATACACTGCCTTAATGGACTTGAACAGTGACAATGCACACATACGCATGGAAACCTTTACATGCATGTGATTTGCCATATACATTTACACGGCACTGTACAGCTGTTCAACATCCTGCCACGGATTGCCTGTGTTGGACATGTGATAGACATGGGACAATGGCTAGTCGGACGTCATTCGCAGGGATGGTTATCAACTATAGCATGTACGGGCAAGGTTTCCTAGCTGTATCTGACAGCCATTTTGCCACTGTGAGGTGCATCAATGCCACATTACTGATCCAGACAGTTGATAATACATCTACCATGTGGTCATCACACCATGTATGACAGAGATGACATGTGCAGCTTTGATGGACAGGGTTGCATGGTATGGTGGGAGTATGTCACATGTATGGCACAGGGATCTGTCCAGCATGTGGCAATCCTAGTAGTAGGACGGTGGCTGTCCATGACGTATGTCTTTCAGATCAGGATATGTACATGTAGCATGTCCAACATCATAGTGTAGCACATGTCTTTATGCAAGGTAGCCAGCATGCTACATAGTGGAGGCGAGGATTGTGAAGGCTGGTATCGCCCATCCATGCATGGCCAATACCCCTTAAAGGTGATATGTGATCCAATATTGGTTACCTGAGTGCTGAGTATGCCTGTCCAATGATCTCCATGCTCATGGATGGCACCCTGTCATGACATGGGTGCCTCGTATGACTACCTAAGAGGCCTGGAGACGTCACCAACTCAGGGAGGTGAACTGCACAGCACCATCCCTTACACAGTGTCCATAATGTTGACCGCAACCTAGGTGGTAGTTAATGGGTACAGGGATATTCACCTAGCGGTGACAATGCTGATATCATCTATCAGAATGTGCACATATGTCACACACCTCACCCACAAAGCCCATTCTGTATGATGTTCACAACACTGAGACAGCTATTGCTCATAGGTCATGGCCATTCACATCCTTACATACACAGATGTCTCACATTTGTCTGTGTGGTATGGGCTACAATGAGGGGGGAGTACAACACATTAACCCTGTTTTACTGTAGCTGGCACTAGTGTGATATGCACATGTCACTCTGGCACCTTTTGTAGTGTTGATTCTGTCAACAGGCCACTGGTAGAACACTCCTGTGACATACGAAGGTACATGTAGTCAAACATCTGTACTGTCATCTACATCTGTACTGCTAACATCTACATTGATAATGGTTCATGGACTTGCAGACCATACTCAGCAGGGTAATAGTGTGGTGCCACCAATTATGACTGTCGTCACCACTTGTGGGTTGATATTATCCAACACTGTATCTGTATTGTATTTTCATGCTCAGCACTTGTTCAGAACTTGTGAGCACTTCATGAGCTACTGATTAATATAGCACCCATTCCACACCATTTCTCACAAGTACACTGTCTGTCCTTACATTTCCAGCTTGCTTACAGTACAACAGCTGTTGTACACACATAACTCACATATCTTGTGAGACATGGTTGTATATACAGGCATGTCCAACTGTCACGTACCAGTGCTATTGCCTGTCTATATGATGAATATGGTGTACATGTGGCAATAGAGCAATTGTCTCATGTACACAGTCAATGCTCACCTCCCAACATACGACACTACAGCCTGTGGGAGAAGCACATATGCAGCCATGCTGGGGGTAATGCCGTCACCAACCCTGACTGAATCTGACAATCATGTGGGGATGTGTAACATTTGCAACACACCCTACTCATCACATAGTCTCACAAGATCTCCACCACCACAGGCCACACATACGAGTACAACTTGTGTAGTACCTCTCCATACTCTGTGTAGGCACCAAATGCAGCCCCCATCACCAAACACAACAACAATAACTTATAGCCCACAGACTCATGTGTGCCCATCACACACAGCCAATAGGGTGTTATAACATACACAACACGCCAGTCATAGGTGACTCTGTAGGTGGTCACACTGATGTCCCACTCAGCAGGCTACACAAGGCAATAGTCGCTTACATCTTGCTGTCGGGTAACTGGTTCTGCAACATAACCTATGCACCCATGCCACACCTCACCATGTACAATTTCACTGTCATTCTCCATGTTAGTGTGACTGCCCTGAGATGCAACTTCACAGACTACGTGTGCAGGGACATGCAATAGCTCACCGGTCTTGTAGCCCTGAAGGTATGGGCCAAGCCCTGGGGAGCATTATGCATTCATCTGGACCTGATACCACTGTACAATGACTGACTGTGTCACTTCAACAGTTGCCTATGCTTCTGCTGTCATTCCACAGGCATCTGGTATCTGTCTGCTTTGACTGACATGGTCAACAAAACACGATGCTTTGGCACAGATGACCTGCACCTGTCAGCCCTGGGAGTACAGATAACATGTAAGGCTCTTGCTGCTTCTATACTGCCTGTCTTGCACAGTTTCCAATAACATTCACCACCAGAATGGGAACAGGCAAGCAAAACATGGGGTCATGTGACGCAATGCTTGACATCTTCATCTCTGATGCACGCAGGCAAGGCACTCCTTATAATGGACCACTACAATATCTCTGCAGTGACTGGGACCTGCCATTGGGCTCTGCAGAGCACACCTGCAATGACAGGTTATACACAGACCACACCTTTCAGTCATGTAACCTGGACCGGCACACCCACGGCTGAGGTGTTCCCATATTCCACTATGTTGTACACACATCCTGGCTAGTTACTTAGCACAATGCAGCAGAGGTGCTCCACGTGCAACTAACTGTGGCCAGAACTGCTATACACATTATAACATGCTATGGATTCAATAACATACCCCACGGTTACCAGATCTCATTTCTTGGTGTACTGGACAGTAGGGTTCAGACAGGTACTACTGATGTGAGACTGACACTACCCCACACTTAACTGGGATAGCCACTCATGTACCGACACATTAGGCCAACGCTGTCTGGGATTCATAACCTTCACTCGGCTGGATCAACCCATACACACCACCTCCAAGACCAACAATATCCTAGACATGGACACTACCAACATGTGACTGGTGTTCCACACCTGGGGTTATCCTCTCGTTGGTGGATTCGAAACATATGCTAATCACCCTTGTTATCCACATCCCAGCACCACACCCTTCACGGCATACACAGTACAAGAGTACTACAATGCCTACTACAGACATCTTATACCAGCAGTAGTTAATGTCATGACACCCGTGCAGATGGACAATGCACATACAAACACTGAAACATACCCCAGTGCACTTCATTAGCACTTACACGACTGCATGGATCATACTACTCCACACAGAGCCATGATGGTACCTGCCAGATAATGGATGCCATACTGGGGGTCCAGTTCCATGGACATAATTTACAACAACAGGTGGAGGCTGTTGCAAAGTGGAGTACAATCCCATGGGTGGGTAGCTCACTGGTCAGCCTCAGTAGGGCTACGGGATCCCTCATTACATACTCCGAATCTAGCTACATAAACATTACTGCAACACATTCCAGTGTGTACCACAAGGCATTATGGAGGTATGTCAGTAGTCAATGGCAATACCCACATCTGCTCTGACATACAACAGTTACTCAGGAACATTACAGTACCAAGTGATGTTGGTAACATGCTGGCGGATGGGTTCAATGCTAACATTACACCCTCTCACTCCATACTGGGCCACAATCCATGCAGGAACATTGCGGTGTCCCTGCGGTCACAACTCCACAGTACTAACCTGCATTCTATAAGGCCTGGAACACTGACTCCATGTGACCGTCCAACATCCCAGGCTGTGATTTACACAAACCTCTGAACGACATGTCTCCCCACTTGGCCACCATATTCAGTAATAGCCTTGTATCAGACATTGTGGCCCCTGAATGGCACACAGCAACAGTCATCACACTCCACACAGGTGATGCCAAATGCACGAGAGGGACTATTGCCCTATATGCCTGACTGGACTGTTCTGCAAGGCTATGGGGCACATCATCATGTAAGTCATTCACAGAGGCATTGGTGTGCTCCGGTCCTTTGATGCCACCCAGGTTGGACTTGTTAGGGCCAGAGCATGGCTCCTACACCTGGTGGACTCCTTTGATACAGTTACCAGGGTAGCTGATGATGGTAAGGGGGTCCACACAGCCTACATTGTCCTCTCATTGGCTTTCAGCACCGTTCTCCATTCTGGTATTGACAACATACACATCCACCTGCACATCGACTCCTATGTCTCAGGATGTTATGCAAAGTGGCTCACGGACAGGACACACACAATGAGGGTAGCATACCATAGTACTGACTCTATTTTAATTACACTTGGCGTACCACAGTCCTCAGGCATAGGGTCCCTCATGTTCGGTATATGCTTCCCTGAGGTACAGGCTAGCACAGAGGGACTTTCCCTGACTAGCTTTCCAGACAACTGCATACAAAGCGCTATGACTGATCCACCAGCCGATACTGACTCCCTCCATAAGGGTATCACTGTGACGGATACCTGATATCAATATCATGGCCTCAAGCTGCATGACACAAGGTGCATGAACATCCCCTTTGCATTACACCATTCACCCACTGACTATCACATAGGTGGTAGTCCCCCACATACATGTCACATTGTACATGATCGTAGTACACACATATGTTGCACCCACTCCTTTGATAACCATATTGCCACTGTGGCGTGGATATCCTTCTACATGGCCACACTTATCTGTACTGGGTTTGTAGCTGGAACATAGGCACCCATTGTACCTCTGAACTCCAGATGTATACACACATTCAAGGGTACAACACCCCGTTTAGGGTGTACCTTACAGAACAGCTACGGCTTTATATACCACAACATTAACACGCCATGACGTTTATTGAGCTCCGACGGTTGACGTATGCAGCAGAACTACGGACACCACGTCTGTACACATTTGCATACTATATACTCAGGGGTGGCCTCTGCTGAACAGACAGGGCCCATGTCCACAACAATATTCATGGATATACTCCACATAAGCGACATAAGCAAAAGCCACTGTGAGCAACATGCTCATGGATATGTGCACACACGCAACGATGAGTGGGGTGTGCTTGAGGGTTACATTCCCAAACCAGACACTCACCATGCTTTGGAACATGATTCCTATGTACAGCATGCAGGGACACTCAGTAGCACTGTTCATGTGATACCTCACTTGGTGGATGGGAGACATGCATCTTCGCCAGGGATCACTGCAGTGGCTTACTGTGCAGAGGTGCAGGTAACACATGTCTCTGCTGTTCACAGACAGGACACTACCCTAGAGAGGTGCCGCTGGTGTAAACACTGTAGTTGGGCTTACACATAGACTTGCCAGACTGCATAGTACCCCACTATGAACCTGTGAAGCTATTACATGTCCTTTGTGCATGGTTACTTGGTAGCCCTTCCATTTAGATTAGCTATCATGCTATTACAATGTCCCGTGCCTACAAGCCATATATATCCTGTTATTGTACATGCCAATAGACAATACCTTTGGTATGCATGATATGCCTGTTATGCTGTGTAGAATATCTGACATATCTACCTACAATACTATACATTACACATATTTTACATATTATCCCATAATGCAAAGCATACTTGTACAGTGAGACCACCTTAGACATGTCATTGTCGTTATATGCCCATACACATGTCTACTGTGACAGTATATCAACATATACTATCCCCTGCTATGGCACGTACTTGTTGGACATACCCTACCACTGACGGCGGGTGGTATGGAATTGTTCTGTTTAAAGCCCTCATGTAGCATCCCTTGTGGTGTCTGTGATGTTCACCTTGTGGCCCACTGCATGACGCACAATTTCTACAAGCATTAGTATGCTCAGCAAGACATCACTACATGAATACCTTTTCCCACTTTATGCATTGCGGACACTTTTAATTAATACAAAACAGGCTATACATACAGTAAATAATTAATACAAAACATGCTATACATAAACGTACATACCGAGTGTTCTACATACCTTGTTATCATTACAGACTTTCATCTCTATCTCTCTCACATGGCTTAAACAGGTATATGGTATGAGCATATGGTTTGAATGTCTGGCAAGTCATCCTTATATACATCAATACCTGTAACGTGGTTTCCTGCCGCCAATTGGTGTCCCTGAGTGAATTATTACTTGCACATCAGCTGTGCAGCTACTCCATTCACCAATTACGCGGCAACAGTGGGGTATAATTGAATTCTCCACTTGGGCATTGCCCATTTGCCCTACCTTCGGGGAGATGGCCTATATTGTGTTTTTTTGTGTGTAATTGAAACTGCTATGTGTAGAGACACGGATAGTTTGGATTCATGTCCCCCGTGGATTGTGTGTGATGGCTAGAGTATGTGGTTCTACATGTGAGTGTACCTGTCATCCCAACCATCTGATAACGGACTATTGCAAACAAAACCTGTAACATCGCTGTTTGTTCCATTATACAATGGCTACGATTTCACGTGGTGCCTTTAAAATGTGTCTCTCACAAGGTATGTTAACGCTTCTTCAGATGTAATTGACTGACTGGATGTTTTTGCTGTAATTACAGTCTGTATTGCTATAGTTTCGTGTATGGGGGATGTAGGTGGGTGTACGTAGCATATACAGGTTTGTGGGGCTTGAATTTTTACATATTCCATATATGTGTGTGGGCTCCTTCCCTAATTAAAGACCTATCAGTTAGTAGACTTTTGTTACGGGCATATACATTGGGCCATTGTTAATTGGTTTCTATATAGTATGCAGGTGAGGTTGATATTTCCATACCTCCGGAATTACAGCGATATGTAAAGGAATGTTACTAAATGACAGCTGTCCCGTGTATTTCTGCCCCAGATATTTGCACTCATTGCAGTTGTGTTGGTAACTGAACCTCTTTGGCATGGGTTGCCACCTTTTCAAATGGCCATTGTGGGACACTTGCGGGACACACATCGGTGTTTACAGGCCGACACATACCCATGGTCAGTACACAGGATAGCACATACTTTCATCCTCAATACATACTTATTGTTGTAGGACTTTGGCTACTTATCATATTGCATGTAACATTTACGTTTCTTACATACAGGCATAACTATTTAATGCAACTATTACATAATATATGGGACATAATAATGTCCTACAATCTCGGACATTTGCCCTTTTTAATGTTTTATGTCAGGACACAACTGCCCAGGGAGGGGCTGTGCCTCCTAATGTGGGACAGGTGGTAACCGTATGCCTATGGCTAGCTATAACCACACCTACCGTAATGATCTACCTCCGAGTTGGCACTAACAGACACCACGATGCAAACACACACACACACATTACAGTCACATGGACACGCACACGGCACCCTCAACACACACATACACAGACTACGGCAATCGCAAACACAGTTGAACACAGTACCTATGTGGACTGCAACACCGGCAGCAGTAACTAAATGTCCCATCATATCGTGATAATATTACTCGCGGTTCTAGTGTTCCGGTACTTTGTTCTTTCGGTCTTTCAGCCTCGTGGTTATGTGTGCCGGTATGTGACACATTCCATAGTTGGCAGTATCCTATTTATTTGTACCTCCATGGTTGTGTACATGTCATTGACCTATCTATATATTTGCAGATATCGGTGAATCCGTATATATCAACATATATTTCTCTATCACCCTTTCTATCTGTATTATATATATATATATATATATATATATATATATATATATATATATATATATATGACAGAGAGAGTGACAGGCAGAATACACCTTTCATTGTGTACTTGTCGGTGTATACTGTTTCCTGGACTCCGCACATTTGTGTTTGAACCTGTCACATTACACACCTGCCGTAGGTACATCATGGTTACCATAGTGTTAGGTGATTGTATACATGATTGCGTGTTCTACTCCTGGCAGTGGTTGTTTTACCCTTCAAAGCAGGCACTATTAGTACAGGTGTGAATAATGCTGGTTTCACCTGTTCTGGACATCACTGACCGTGATCTGCGCGATATTCAGAGAAGCTTAGCTCTGTTTCGCGCATATCCGTATAGTCATATTTAAATGACGCTTACCAGCACTGGGCAACGCATATTCCCGCTAACATGTGCTAAACATGATCTGATGACCTGCATCCGACATGCATTATTCGTGCCTTCGGGATTACGTTACATCCCTTGCAGGACGTGGGACCGGGAACATGCAAGATGGTCACTGCATTTACCACTTGGGCATCTGGGATTTGTACACGTGTTATGGCATTTTGTATGTGGAGTATACTATGGCTGTTACTCCATACTGCAATCACATGGGTAACTCAGTTAGTTTACATATGGATGAGTCCAATTAATGGTATGTCTATGTGATGTTTACTGGATGTGCTCCAGCATTGGGTATGTATATCACAGTGAGCCACACACGATAATGTGCTACACCTTCAAATGACCATAGGTGGAGCATGCTGGGGTGACAGATACCTGTCATGGGTACACCCCATGCCTTGACACGACATCCATAATTACATTATGTGGAGCCCCTCATTAATGCAGCAAGGAATCCGCGCAGAGTGTGTGGAGAACAGTGCTTACACACATGTGATCCCGCGATTGCCTCTGCTCCACTGAGCGACAGTTGGTTACTCTATGTTGTGGCGACAGCAGACACTGTTTGCCTCATTTGGTGTATGGCCTCTGACAATTGGGCGTGTACCTACAGATGTACCTAGGAACCTATACACACAGCACCAACATATGCTGATAGGTGCATGTACTGTTCAGGTGTTGACATTCCTTGTTCCAATAGCTGTTGTGCGTACATTGTTTGAGGGCTGCCTATGTAGGATTCACAAAGTAGGCCACCTATACATTACAATTTACAGGTGGTCGTGTGTGTGTGCCATCCATTTTACTGTGTGTGCAGGTGGAGAGGTGTGTCAGTCCATAGGGGCCTACACTGTCAGAGTATGTGCTATACATTCCCTCTTTGCCAAGGCATAGGCATATTGGGCATGCCTACATCTGCCTACTGGGGCTGGCACAGGGTGTTCGTGGTCTGAATCCCTCTGTGCCTGTGATGGCCTTGGCAATTGCGGTGGGATATGAGGGCCTTCACCATTTTGTCCCTGCTGCAGCTGTTTCCGCAGGATCATATTATGTAGCATGGCACATACTATGAAGATGTGGGCACACATGCCTGGAGAGTACTGCAAGGCTTCACCAGATGTGTCCAATCAATGGAACCGTGATTTCAGCATCCCGAATACATGCTCTATGATGATTCTGGTTTGTGCGTGTGCCTCATTATGGCGTTCTTGCATGGGTATGTGTGTGCATTTCTGATGGAAGTCATCATCCACGGCTCCAGTGCATAGCCAGCATCCCCCAATGTGGCCATGTGGGATGTCCCCCCTGGCAAATACCTGATACAGCTGTGAGGCATGCCAGATATGGGAGTCATGGTAGCTTCCAGGGTTGCCAGCACACACATCCATGATAATGCCCTGGGCATTGCACACAACCTGGCAGTTGATGGAGTGGAATCCCTTGCGGTTTATATAGCGCCTACCATGCTCACCGGGTGGTGACTTGATATGTATGTGCGTGCAGTCTATCGCACCCAGTACCTCCGGGTAGTCTGCCACATGGTGGTAGTCACGCATATTGCTGGCTAACTCCTCCTGAGTTTGGGGGAAGTATATATGCTCATTGGCATGTGGTAACATGGCATCCAGGAACTGGTGTAGTACCCTGGATGCTGATGCCTGTGAGATCCTCATTATATCTCCAGTTGGCCTTTGAAGGGTACCTGTGGCTAGTATTCACAAGCTTACACATACCTTCGTGTCCACTGGGATGGGTTCCCCTCTGTTGTTTCTGGTTCTCAGGCGTGGCCGGCACAGCTCAACTATTTGCTGTAAGATGTCCCTGTCCACCCTGTAATGCTCTACTATCTCCAGATCATGTAGCCCCTGGTAGGTTACCCTTGGTCTGAACACTCTTCTCCTCCTCCGGGGCCTGCGGTGGTTGTCAGCATCATCCTCCACAACACCGTCAGTCTCTAACACATGGTGATGAATCACAGCTATGGCAGCTCCCATGTTGTACATTTTAAAAGTTCCCCCTGTGTTTACACCTATGGTGCAGTGTTTGGGAATACACAGGTGTGTGTAGGGTGCTTTCACACTTTATACTATTGTGCTGTGAACACCAATGATGTCATAGGGTGTGTATGTACGATTGTAGCTACAGGGTATCTTATGTGTTTTACTACAGGAACTACTATTGTGGTGCCTTTGGTGTTGAATTACATTTGGCTGCCGTGGATTACCTCTTGCCCTTCCCTTTACATTTCTTCACATTTCACCTACCATTTTCTGGCATGCATCCTGCAGCCTGCTTTCATTTGTACTTTCCTAGACCTGGCTTATCTTGCGTAATGTGTTCTATTGCCGGTCTACTGTAGGTTTGCTTTGCTCTGCTATGACAGTTCTCCTTTCTTTGCAATCCAACACCTCCCCTATCCTGTTTTTCAGGTTTCTGCGAGCAGACTTATCAGCTGCCGTCGATTGCCCACTGTGAGTTAATAGGTGTTAATTGCTCAGTTGTACTCTAATTACCCTACTGCGGCATTTCCTTCTTTTCTTCCCCTGACCTTCCTGTTTGTGCTATGGTTCACGGCGCGTGCATCCGCTTACCGGGTTTCGGGCACATTTTCATCCCCGTACACGTGCACTTTTGGGCACCATATGTGCTCTCAGCTAAACGATGCTATACCTACCTCCCCACCCCTGTCCTGCGGCTTTGCTTAGCAATGGCCAGGCCACATTTGCATTGCTCCAATGTGCTTACAGCTACAGTGGCACACCTCACTGCTGATGTCATGTATACCTCTGAGCCACTCCTCAGTGTTATAGCGCTGCGCCGTATGGTACATCCTTAATCCGGCGGGACATTTGCAATTCAGTATTACCTGCCTCATTTGCATGGCATTGACTACTAATTCATAGTTACCGTGCCAAACACTGTCACAGAACCTTAGCAACCCTTGCAGCTTGGTTGTGGTGTACCATGCATACCATTGAGTATTATGGTGAAATCCTGATTTGTATTACATTGCGATTTTATGACATTTGTATATATTTTCTTTGTGTTCCAGTTTGCGCGCACATACCCTGTGGTTGTACTTTGTGTTACTGTGGATATGATATTAAATGTTGTTTTTTAGGTGTTGTGCATCTTTTCTTATGACATTGGATGTGTATTTAGCCATTGGCATATGTTAACTTTGTAATACATGAGTCTGGTCCGCTTCCATAGCTCCGATGTTCTGTTTGGGAAAATGTAAACCGTGTTTTTTTGGTTTACATTTCCGTGGGCTTACGCTACGCCTGCACCACTTCATGAATCACTATGTACCTTCATTTGCATGGTGCAGCACTGCGCATGGGGTGATTAGCATACCTAAGTCGAGGGCTGCACAGTTCTGGCGTATGCCAGTAGAGCACGTGGAATTGGATTGTACCTGAATCGCTCGACGGCCATATTTGGCATTAGACCACCAACGCTACGCCTGCGCCTGGCGCAAGCTTCATGAATCCCGGGACTGTTGTCTTTCTATGTCCAACAGGACTGTACTTCTTCTAAACACTCATTTTCAAGGTTTTAAAGTAAAAATACTGCTCCCCCTAAAAAAAAAAACAAAAGAGAAAGTATGTATCCAAGACAATATAAATAATCTCAGAATCTCATGATACAACTATCTCTCACTTTTTCACCAATGGTTCAAAGCTGCTTTGGGAGAAACAGCTTTTTCAGACTGGGATCTGCAACCCAGAGCCAAATACCTGCCAAAATCAAAAACCAAAAAGCCATCAAATACCATAAAGATGTTGTTAAAGAGCATCTCCTTTCAGAATCAGTCTGAAACTACTACAGTTAATGTCGCTTACTACTTTCATGTCAGGTACTAGGAATTATGATAGAAACATGCCTCTGCATCTACTGTTGTATTTAGCGATAACCTTTTATTAATACAGTTGTATATTTATTTTACATTTGTTGACCGGGCTAGTCTAACTGGATACATGTCCATTTTCAGTAGATGCCCAGGGAGATAAGCTCCAAAATTAAGCTAGTACAACAGTAGTACAAAAAATGAAAAGAAAAGAAACATAAAAATAAAACATTAAATACATTATTGCTGGAGGCTAACATTGTAGAAACAGCATCAAAAAGAAATATGTGTACACAGTTTAGCAATACAGTAGTTCTAGAAGCAAATATCTATGGTTTAGGGGTTGACCTTTGACACGTAGAAGAGCAGGAGAAGAAAGATTAAAACTAATAAAGTTTGTTCAAAATTATACACTCAAATAAAATAGTTGGTATATACTCAAAGCTAAAATACAAGTGCCTGCAGCAGGGGTAAGGCTCCCATTGTACGTACTACAGGGTAGTTCGCAGACAAGAGAAGACTTGAAAAATAGAGTAAAAGGAGGCTTAGTAATCCGACTAGGTGGTTGTAGGAGGGTGGAAAAACATAATACTCTACAGTTAGTGTTAATCTGGGTTAATGCATGGGCATAGCCATTGTGTTTTAAGGAGTAATTTTAGTTCATTTTTGAAGAGTACCAATGATGAAAGTAATTGTAGGTTGCTGGGAAGCCTGTTCCAAATTTTCCCTACAGAATTAGAGAAAAGGGGGTCTCTTGCTTTATTACAGGATTTCTGGATGGTTACTAGTAATTTATTTGCTGAGCGAAGGGTAGTAAGATTTCTATAGGGGGAGATTAGGCTACTGAGAATAGGAGAATTACCAGTAAAAAGTAATAGCGCAACGTTGCGAGTCCACAGATAGGATTTATTAATACAAAAATACACAAATAGTTAAGCGCTTTCATCAAATAGTATGACTTCATCGGAACAGTTAAAATATGAAATTTCAGGCTTAAATACCCCACAGTTTGAATTAATTGGTCTAGGAGTTAGCAAATCATATTTCAAACATGCCAAATCTCATGAATAATAAAACAAATAATTAAATAATTAAATAAGTCCAACATTAAACATATGTACCATTACAATATACATATAAAAATAACACATTTTTATATGTATTTTTTATATTTTTGTATAAAAATTATAATGCAAAAGTGCAGAAATATAAACTGTTAACTTTTTTAAAAAAGACTTTCTTACATATTAAAAATTACTTCACTGACTAAACAGCCAGTGTGTTATACTGAATCTGCCTTCTCTTTCAAAACAGGCATAACTGAAAGATGTTCATTAATGCCCGGGGGTTGGTCAGCAGCTAGTCGGAGTTGCCACATCAATTCCTTCTTGTGCAACCTGTTTTGCCAATCACCCCCCCCCTCACATCCACTGTAACAAAATCCAAAATACCAAACTTAAAACCACTAAAATTTCTACACAAACCACTGTGTTTGTATGATGCATTAGTATTTTTTCCAGTTTTGATGTTTATCAGTGGGAGTGACTAACATTGAGCAGCTTCCCTGCCCCCCGGAGAGGTGGTTACTGACTTGAAACTGTAGTTTTATTGGCCACTAGGGGTCATTTCCATAACTCCTTCATCTTCCTCTCTTAAAACCTAGTTGCCTCGTGGTTTGAGCGTCTTTTCAGGCTTGTTGGCTGTTGGTGAAGCACCCTCCAAGAGGAAAAAATGCTGAGAGAAGAAGGGAGCCACTTTTGAGATTATAAGTATTTTTTCTCTGTTTATTTGCTAAGTTTTTCTGCATAGCTGCCTAGCTTGAGCATTTTCTGGCTTGTTAAACTTGATTTCTGTATTAGTAGCTGTATTTAGAGCACAACCAAAAGCTGTTTGCTGAATTTCCTGTTTGCACTTAATTTTAAATCGTTTTTTTCTTAAAACTTGCATATTTTCTGTCCTTGACCTAGCACTCTTGTGTGGGGTCATTTACTGCACTGTTATAACTTGATATTACTTGTGAACCTCTGCTATCTCTGTAAAAACAAAAAC